>NW_022146027.1:0-38878 GCF_002938485.1 Sitophilus oryzae
GCTGGCAAGACAAAGGAATCAGGTGTAGGTACCTGTTTACCTGTAACTGTCGAATAATAACGCCAGGAAGTAGTATGGCGCGTTTGAAGGGCTTAAAAGGCGTCAAAGGGCTTAAAGCGCGTCAGCGCTACCTCAAACGCGCTGCCAAAAAAATATTGTCACTCAAAATGATTTCTGAAGGCTGAAACTTTGCAAGGTAATAGTGAAAACAATATATTTATTAATAAAAAAATTTAGGCTCGTCGATAATAGAACGCCGTCAGTCAGCATCAGCTGATGGAAGTGAGATTATAGCCGGAAAGCTGACGACATATTTAGAGAACATATTTTAGGCAAGTTAGAATAACAAAAAAAAAGGTTAATAACTTGTGAACCCAGAATCCTAAGTCTGGCTGGGGGGTTGGGGGTATTTCGCTACTGCGCAACCCATAACATTTGCAAAAAAATAAATCCAAAAAACATTCTTTAGGCAACTTGAAATTTGTTTATTCTTAAATTTTAGCCTCTATTTAACCTAGAAATAAGTATGCCAGATTTTTTTCGGGTTTAAAGTGTAACCCGACCATTCCAAATATGTTTAATTATTATACCTGGAAAACATACTTTAGGTATTCTAAAATTTTTACAGCGTGTTTATTAGATGATATTAAAAAATATGTGTTAATTGCCAGACGAATTCAATAGGATTTAATACTTGCCAGACGCGAATAAAGATTTTAAATGAGCGCGGCAAAAAAGTCTTATGAGTATCTATAAGCGCGAAAAAGATAGTTTATTGAGACACTCACATTCAGAGATTATTTTGTTGGAATTAAGTTACCATGTACAAATATGTATTTATAAATTAAATATTGACGTGCATAGTGTAAATAGTTTAGAATAATTACTGCAAATAAATATTTTAGTAACTACTAATTTCGCTACTAACTACTAAATCGAAATGGATAAAAAACATTTAAGTTGTGTAGTTTGTAAAAAAGTTACTAGTGACAAAGTTATTGTTTTTGATGAAGGCAGACTACAAAAATGCAAAGAATTTTTAAAAGTGCGCCAACAACATGGCTTAAAATTTAAAGAAGTGGTTTTACCAGAAAACGTAGTCCCGACAAAAGGGTACCACGTACAGTAGTACCTAAAAAATATAAGTATTCTGGAATTTTCTTAAAGTACCATAGTTAATCTTTCTAAATAGATTAAAAAAAAAATAGATTTGAGAATCCGTTTTATGCCACCTTGGCACCCTTGAGCATTTTGAGAAATTCAAGATGGCGCCCAAAAATGTCTGCAAAAAATACAAAAATTATTTTTTTAGGAATATGGGCATGTAGCACATCGATTTTAGGGTTTTTAAGCGTTCAAAATGATAAAAATATGAGCCGTCAGAAAACTCTTGCATGTTTTTGCACCCGGCCCTTGGACTATAAATTAATTGAAAATTTTAAATCTACCCATGTAAAAAATAAATCACACCGGAATTGAAATATTTAACTCTGCTCTGACAGAGACATTTAAATCTAAAGTTCTATAAGCTGCAGCTTCATTCGCTGTCATTCCAAGCTGCACTACTGCCCGAATTCTGGATTAAGCAGTTGTCAAATATCACGTCGGCCACAGTGTCGGCCGGTCCAGGCTTCTAATCCAGGTCTGGATCGTTGAATGGACTGTATACGTGCGCACACATTCGCTGCACAGTTCTGCACGTGTATATGCGAAACAAATTTATCTGCGAAATGCAAAGCGTAATCCTTTTAGAATTGTCGGGTTTTAATCCAGAGGGGTCAATTTTAGATTGCGTTAATATAAAGCCTCTTTTAATAAGGGGAAAGACACACTGATTTTGTAGGGAATATTATTATTATTGATGATGTGTATTTATTCTCCCAAAGTAAAGATTACATAAAACATTAAAATATACACTAGCATATTATAACAAATATATTTTAAAGTATTTAAACGTACTAACTATCTGATATGCAGTCAATGCAGATTTTTTAAGCATTGTGTACAATACATCATACCGTAATGAGCCTTTGTTCATAACATTTTTATATAAATTAAATAATCGTTTTCCTTCCATTAAATTTACCTATGAAATTGAGAACGACGATAGATTACCATTTCTAGATGTATTAGTGGTTATTAGAATGGAATTTGATATCTAAAGAAAAAATACCAACTGATATAAGATGGGCTAGTTTAAATTATTTAGTTCATAGATTAGTTAGTTTTTCACTTATCAACAAAAGATGAGAAATAGAAAGAAATTATTTAAAATAATTAAAAACTTTCAAGAATCTCAATAACAAATATGTGTATTGCGCTAATAATAAATTACAACAAATATCAGGTAATCCTAAAGATCATATAATCAGAAATATGTTGCGTAAACTAGAAGATCAATATTAACTAAATTTAAAGAACATCTGGCTCAGATGAGATATAGTAGACCGGATAAATCTTTTGTTGCTCAACGTCTTGTTGATAAAGAACATTGTATAGATATTAATACATTAAAATTAATTAAACAAGTCTCAAATTACAGCCATTACATCCACTGCCAACTGAGCAACTATTATACGATATTAACTTAGTTTTAATTATCTACTGAAGATGCTAACGTTCAGTGCAAACCTAAAACATCTTGGTGTATTGTGGTGAATTATTGTTTTATTTTGCTTTTGTTATTATACAGGAGTCTTAAAAAAAACTCGTCGCTGAACATGACAGGATCGGGCTAAGCTTTAGGCAGATTTCTGAAATATAATATACCGGGTGCGTCTCAAAAGTGGCTCACTCCTATAACTTTTTTATTTTTTCAGATAAAAAATCGAGGTTTGGTATGTTAGTATATGACATAAATTAGAATTGTTTTTTTATTTTTAAGGTAACTCGGATATTTTGGACTTATTCGAAAAACGACAAAAGAGAAAATATGTTTCTTTTTATCGAGATTACCAGCCCCGAAAAATACTTCAATTATTAAGACTCACCCTGTATAATATGAAGTTATTAAAAATAGAGTACCTATATCAGAGCAGTAGATTAAAAGTTAAAACGGTAGAAAACAAACTAAGCTGCATCAAGATAATTAAGAAATATCTGAAGTAAATAAAACCGCCGATATTTTCCGGCGGCATTTTCCTTGAAAATTCCATTCTCGGAAAACTTCCAGTTTCCTTTCGCCCCTCCCAGCCCCCGTTTCTATGGTCGTCGTCGATCTATAAAGACGACCCTTCCTCCCGGCCGGCTAACTATTTCCAATTTAGCCCGGGAACGGTCAATTATTATCGAAAACTTGGACAATCTCACTTTTATATATCTACGGCCGGGAAAGTTTCTCATATATTGTCGGGCCGGCATGCCGACAACAATATAGGAAAGTTTTCCCCACGCCATTATCTCGGAAATGCGACGTGTGCGGCCCCGCATAACAAATTTTCCAAGAGTTTCGCCCACGAGGACTTTGCTTCTTCCCTATCCACCATCCCCAAATATATCTCCTTTTTTATCTCTTTTGTCCCGTTCTCTTTTTCTTCATTAAATCGCGCTGAATCGGTCCATATTTATCTATTTTTATTATCGAAGGATCGATTTTGTGACCTCCTGAATTACATTCTGAATTATTTTTTTTATCCCTGAATTACATTTTTTTGGTCCCTTTTTCCGCTACTCGTATTTTGTTTATTTATATATACGATACCTAAGCCTTCTTAGCTCCATCTACGGTAACGTGGATGAAGCAAGCATGTTTGTCCAGTAGGCCGCTGGTTTTAATTTTGGCGGTACGATCTGTGATTGTCACAGCTGCCGCTAGATGGTGTAGAGCGTCTAGCACTCTCGCCATAGTAGTACGTTTTGTACTCAAATGCTATTCTCTGCTTTTCGTTGGTCAGATCGAGAGTTACAGCAAAGTCGCCCTGACGATGGAGCAAAATCTCCGAAACCGATCGTCGAATGGCTGTTCCCTTCGGTCTGATGAACTTAATGCAGAGAATAAGCATATATGTAGGGTTTTTTGGTCCCTTTTTCCGCTACTCGTATTTTGTTTATTTATATATACCCTACCTAAGTCTTCTTAGCTCCATCTACGGTAACGTGGATGAAGCAAGCATGTTTGTCCAGTAGGCCGCTGGTTTTAATTTTGGCGATACGATCTGTGATTGTCACAGCTGCCGCTAGATGGCGTAGAGCGTCTAGCACTCTCGCCATAGTAGTACGTTTTGTACTCAAATGCTATTATCTGCTTTTCGTTGGCCAGATCGAGGATTACAGCAAAGTCGGCCTGACGATGGAGAAAAATCTCCGAAACCGGTCGTCGAATGGCTGTTCCCTTCGATCTGATGAACTTAATGCAGAGAATAAGCATATATGTAGGGTTTTTTGGCCCCCTTTTTCCGCTACTCGTATTTTGTTTATTTATGTTTATCATATCCTCATAATAAGGTACCACAGGTAGTAGATTAAATTTACAAGAAAGAAAATCCAGAAAAGATCAAGTGCTTCTCAAAATCTAACCAAAAAAATTTTTTTTGAGATTTTCAAAGTAAAGTATCTCGATTATTTTCGATTTATGTGAAAAACTGTAAAGAGAAAATAGGTTTCTTTTATCGATATCCACCAGCCTTGACTAATATTAACTAACCTAACCAACTTGAATTCATGCATTTTTAATCGTTAAATGGATCAGTTATGATAGGAGCCCTGTACGTAACGAAAGTTTAGGTTATCTCGTGAAAATAACATTAAACACTTCCTGTTGTCATAACCGGTGTGGACTCGAAACACTTTTTCCCTCGATCAAATTGCTTATGAAATTGGAAAACTTCCTAGTGCAAATTTTATGATAATTCATTTAAATAGAGATCTAAATTATTATAGAACTGACGAAAATATACATTAAAGTATATGAAATTTATACGAAGTTAAAAGGTGATAGACACAATATTCTACAATGTGAGAGTCCATTTAATTTCAGGATTTACGACCGTGAAAAATCTAAGATTTTCCTTGATTTCAGTAAGAACAATCTTCGGATTGTCACGAGTTTTGTAAAGGGACACTAAATAAACACCTCAGTTGATTGAAGTTAAGAAACAACGGCGAATGCAGATTCTGTGGCGAAAATGGGGAAACACCAGAACATAGGGAAACACTGAGTACACCGCACGACAATCATTCGTGCCATAAATTCAGGTACGACTGATATCGGAGATATAGAACTAACCTGGATGAACCCGTCTCAGACACTGGATTTTGAGTGGGCTGATCACGTATGCAGGATGCAAAAAAACCGCCTACCAAAATCTCTTCTTTACGGTGAGCTTGTAGAGAACAACTCATAAGATACAAGGATATTTTCTACGCAACCTTATTATTTCTTAAAAGGGGATAAGCGAGCAGAATCAGTGGGTAGAAGAAGCGCAAAATAAAACGCAATAAAGTTTGCAATGATAAATAATATATAATAAAGTTCGCAATGAGTTTACAATTCTTGTAAACTCAGTTAACAGCGACAACCAAAAAGTAAAGAGGCAACAAAGCAATGAGATTCTTGAATGTCCGGAGTGCAGAAAAGAGATAACATTACGTTTGGGGCTTTTCAGTCACAGAAAACGCCTTGCGTAACCATCTGATGCGTGCCAAAAATTGTCAGCGAGTAACGGAAGTAGTAGTAATAGATACTGGTTTTTGTCAAATCCTCGAGACTTTACAATGAGTCATAATTCAAGAATGGGGTACACAATAGATTTATAAGTTCACGGTGATTAACTCCCCCTCCCCATACAATCTAAAAGCTGGTTAACCCATGAAACTAAGAATAAATAAGAAAAATTCGCCTAGTCCATCGGAATCTTTAAATTATACAACAGCCCTTGTCTCTCGAGTCTCCAGCAAAATAATAAAATATAAAGTACAATTACTGGGAGGCCGAGTCCCTCGCCGCATCGTATTTTCGTCTTCTATTTTCTCTTAACATATAATACGAGCCAAGTTGCCTCGCAGAAGGCGCTTTGTTACCAGGGTCACGTACGGTTCTCCGCTCGCCTTGTTACCGTCGTGTTTCTCTATAAAATTCACAACCAAGTGCATGTCGGGCGGACGTAAAGTCTCATCAAAATTTCGCAAAAGTTTACTACTGCTCGGCATTCGAAAGGGGAAATAAGAAAGTACAGAAAACCGACACGAATTCATGCAAAATAAATATGTGGTATGTCTGAATAGTTCGATGAAATGGCAGTTAGGATGGGAGACCTGTGTGTTATGGCAGTTTAGGTTAGGTCTCGTGTGGATAATATTAAAACTTCTTTTACGCTTTTGTTGTCATAACTGGTGTGTACTGACGTACATTTTTAGCACGATCGAGTTTCTTATGGAATTGGAAAACTTTCCACTGCGAATTTTATGATGGTTTATTTAAGAAGGTACGTCCAAATATAATATATTCGATACCAATTAAAACCTTTAGTTACGTAATCGAGGACGTAATTTTTTGATAATTGCTCGACGTCGCGTCCAAAAACAAACCTGTGAAGACAAGTACGCGTGAACATAGTAAAGCGATCTGCTCGCCGCTCTACTATGTATTAGCACCTCGAGGCTCGATATCGCGCTACTTGCTCGCCGCTCTCCTCGTCGCGCCACTATGTTTTCAACCTCAGTCGGGATAATTCTTATATCAACGACCTAATCGCGGTTCAACACAGTGTGAACGATAGACCAGGTAGAAAGAATTGTGGACTTCTGCATGGTAGAGATGATTCTTTCCGGGTTGTGAAGTTGGAGTTTTTTAAGGCTTTGAACAAGGTTTACGTCTACTAGGCCGTTACAGGTAAGTATTATTGGTAATATAAAAATCTTGCTCAAATCGTATATAGCTTTTAGTTCTTGCGCCAGTGCTTCATATTTTGTGATTTTCTCTTTTCTTGCATTTTTAATATTTTCATCTAGTGGTATTGTGATATCCAGCAGGTAAGCATGTTTTTGTTTTTTATAGAAGACTACTATATCAGGTTTATTATGCTGCACAGAACGATCTGTGATGATGTCAGTATCCCAGTATACTTATATGTTTTCGTTTTCTACTATTTTTTCAGGTAAGTATCGGTACACTGATAAAAAAGATAGACTTAAACTAAAGTCGTCATCGTTCTTGAAAAAAAAATTAGTGGAAAGAGAATTTATTTTAGCGCAAAAGAGAATATTTTGCCTGAAGAAAAACTCTCTTAACTCAAGAAAACTGGTTCTCTTGAAAAATTCGAAAATTTCTCTTGAATCTATTTTCATTCAACCAAGTGCAAGTTACTTTCTTTTAAGATAATAAGAAAAATACGCTAGGAATTACTTCATTCAAGAAACATGGCCATTTTTTCAATAGCTAAATACTTTTTTGATGAAAAATAATAACGACACGCAAAGACAATGACGAAGGACGGTATATACAATCAGTCGGCAGCCCGATCAGTCGTACGTTGCATTTCATAGGTAACACATCATAGTGCGCACGGGTCTTGTTGCTTGGAATTTTCCATTTGGAATTTTGCATAATTTGCTTTTTAAACGCATATCGCATAACAAATTAGTGATCATTATTAATATGCATTAGTCATTTTTTATGGACAAATTTTAGGATATATGAATTCTTTAAAGGAGTTTCTGAAAAAATGGAAATTAGAGCATTTATTTGCTGTATTTGAAGATAAGAGACATTTACCTAATGCACCTGTTTAGATAATGCATGCGTGACTATAGATAGAATAAGAATATAGGTATCAATTTTTTTAGGCAAATAATTACAAAAATTTTAGAATTTCAAGTCGTATTAAAAAATTCGAAATGTGACCAAAGCTTATAATATTAATAATTTATTTGCTTTACTTTGATTAATCGTAAATTAATAAATGTGACATTTTTTTGTAATTTGTAGAGTGATGAACCACCCCAAAATATACCAAGGAGTGAAGAAGCAGAAATAACCACTATCGAGGAAAATAATATCACTTTACTTACTACAGACCAGGAAAACCTAAATTTATCAGAAAATAATATACCTCGTAATATGCCTGTATATGTATAGACTTCTCTCAGTTTAAAATAAATTTTAGTTGAATCAATAGTATGCGCTATTGGTTTAAGAAAAGTGTCTCTTTAATCAAGAAATGTCCCTTTTCAATCAAGAATTTTTGCATGAATCAAAGAGACTATTGTTCTTGTAGCAAGAACTTCTTTGCATATTCATTTTGGGCCAAGAGTGAAATACTTTGGACAGATGGATTCTTCTATTCTCTAAAGTAATTTTTTAAAGCTTATAAAAAGATAGTTAATGCTTGGGGTCAAAGTCATATTCATTTCGACTGAGAGATCCTTTTTTTCAGTGTAGTACGGTGTAATTTCATTTAAAAGATTTTCTTTTTTGTAGATTTCTTGGTGTAGAATACCAGCCTCCCGGTTGTGCCTGTCCAGATAATGCCGCGGTGCAAGATAGGTACATCCAGAGCAGATGTGTTGAATTGTTTTCGGAAAGGCATTGCATAGTCGGCATCTGTCATTAGGTAAGTAGTTGGTATTTGCTGGTCTTGTATAGCTATAACAAATCTTTCGGTCTCAGTCTGAGCTATCCATCTCTGAGAAAACGTAATGACAGATTTCGGTCAACGTCGGGGTTATATAAGTTGGATGGATATCTTGCGTGCAAGGCTTTCCCTTTCCACTCTTCGATTAGTTCCTCAGCACCCCTAGAACCTGCAGGTAATCTTTGGCCTGCTAAGTTTAAAGGTGTGAAATTCCTGTCGGCGTTCTTAATAGCTGAAAGAAGAGGGTCATTTGATTGGTTAAAGTAATGCTGCAGCCTTCTGATGTGCTTTTCATGCATAGCAATGAGACTAATAATTCCTCTTCCACCTTTGTCCCTTGGCATGTAGAGTCTAATGGTTGAAGCATGGTGGTGGTGCATTGGGTGCCTGGTCATTGATGTTCTGACTTTCCTATCGAGAAACTCCAGGTCGGTTTGTGACCATTTTAGAACTCCGAACATATTAAGAATTACAGGTGCTGTCCACACATTGATCGCAGCTATTTTGTTCTTCGCATGAAGCTCTGTTCCCAAGACTTTACAAATCCTCTTCATAAATGCATCCTCCGCAGTCTTCTTTATTACTCCATCATCAATTTTTAGAGCTTGATGGATATCAAGATATTTGTAGGTTTCACCCAGATGTAACAGAACTATCACCTGAATCGTCAGCGCGAATATCTCCATGATTGGCAGCAATGAATTTAAAAATCGCGCCCCGATTACGTAACTAAAAGTTTAGTTGATATGAAATATAGAGTGATATATTCCGTAACCTAATAAAACCAGAGTTACTGACGAAATTTTAAAATAAATGTCTTTGCTAATGATTTCTACAGCAAAAAATCCAGTTACAATAAAAATGTTTTCGTCTAAAAATAAAAGTTTTATTTCAAAATGACTTAAAATCTTCAAACAATTTCGAACGTGGAAATGAACTGGATTCTTTTTAAATTTATTTTTGCTTAAAACTACTTCAAAGAAACGTTTTCATAGACTACAGAAATAAAAAAAAACGCCATAAATGAAAAGACATTTCTTCTGGCTAAGTTTGGATTTAGTACGTATCTCCGTTTTCGCCTCTGAATACGGGACTATAATTGCGAGATACTTTGACAGGAAATTAGTGTGTTTAGAGCTTTCAAAGGAAACGTGATTTTTCACACGGTCGCTTTTCGTCTAATTTTCTTCAATTTAATTTCATTCTGTCGCCCGTTTTTCCTGTTTTCATGCCTTTCGCGAGTCACTGCTTCAGTCTAAGAAATAACGTTTTCGCTCGAGAAAACATCTGATATAGTCGGGTGTATGAAAGTTTATTTTATTTATTTCTTAGAAATTACTCTGTTTGTGTAGAGCTTAAGTAATAAATAATATTTCAGGAGCATACAGGGTGGTCCGAACTGTATTACGGAAACTTCGGCAGCAAATTCCGTTAATATACGTTTATGACGAATGCTTCGTTTCTGAGATACAGGATGTAGAAGTTTCATTTTTATTTCAATTTTTCCCAAATAATTTGTGAACTAACGTCAACCTTTGGATTGGTGTATTGGAGTTTTTTGACACGAGAAATTTTAGTTTGATGTCAATATGACTCCTACTTTTAGAGGGTGTCACCTACATATTTTCTAACTGGTTAGAAGAGTAAAAATTTTTCTTCCGTACCTGTATAAAGTTACTGAGTAAAAAAATATACATTTACGATGCTTTTACGGAAAAAACGTCTCTTGGTAAAAATCGCTACGAGTAATAGTTCTCGAGATATTTGGAACCTGTCACCATTAACATAAATAAAATTAAACATGTTGATTAAATAGTTATAAGACTGAGATCATAAATTAGAATTTTTTTATGCCAAAAGTTCAACAGAAACGGCGCGAAAAAATCATCATTCTTTCCCACAGATTAATTTAAAAAATTAAAAAATTTCCCATATTTATTATTTCAGTCAAATAACTAGCTACTCAACAGGCTTACTTTTTTGTCAATAATTACATGTATGGAAATAGTCTTTCTGCTTCTACACCCTGTATCTCCGAAACTAAACATTTTAGGACAAACATTTATACGAATTTTTTAAATTATTGCAGAATATGCTGCCGATGTTTCCGGAATTAATTCGGACCATCCCACCCTGTATAACAAAGCATACAGCATGTCCCCGGATTGTGTTTTGAAGAGGAAAAACTTTTTTATTATTGACATTTTGAGAAAAATGCATTCTTCATAAAAATTGTTTGTTATTGTTCTAAAATGATTAATCCTGTTTATACTGTAAGTTTCCATACCGTTTTAGATTAAATTTGAAAAAACATGAAAATATGGTTGAATTTTTCTTAAAAAAACCCATAAAATCAAAACTCGTTTCTATGGTAATATATTTTAGTTTTTATTCTTTAATACTCATATTTTTTGCTGTTTTAAAATAAACTCACCGGCAAAAAAAAACCGGCCACGAAAAACTAGTCCCAATTTCAAAGTTGAATTTCTCGCGAACCACTCATTAGTCTCATTGTTATGCCCTGTTTATGCTCAAAATAAATTCGGAATAAAAATTTCTGACGTAGCATCCGTCAAGAAGGAATTAATTTACAATTTAAAAAAAAATCATCAAAATCTAATGAGTAGTTTGCTTTGACTACTTTTTAGTGGCCGTTTTTTTTCCCGGTGAGTGTATTAAAGAAGCGCAGAATTTATTTAGTTCAATGCTAGGAAACGGGTGATAATAATAATTATCGAAAAATGTGATACTTTAATAACAGCAAAAAATACGACGTTAATCAAAATTAATAACAATATATCAAAGAATGAAATCAAAGTTATATGATCGTAAAAGCGCGTATTGATTTTTAGGAAAATTCAACCATCACTGATAAAAAAGATAGACTTGAACTAAAGTCGTCATCGTTCTTGAAAAAAAAAAAATTGTGACAAGGGAATTTATTTTAGCGTAAAAGAAAATATTTTGCCTGAAGAAAAACTCTCTTAACTCAAGAAAACTGGTTCTCTTGAGAAATTCGAAAATTTCTCTTGAATCTATTTTCATTCAACCAAGTGCAAGTTACTTTGTTTTAAGATAATAAGAAAAATACGCTATGAAGTACTTCATTCATGGAACATGGCCAATTTTCCAATAGCCAAAAACTCTTTTGATGAAAAACAATAACGACACGCAAAGACGATGACGAAGGACGGTATATACAATCAGTCGGCAGTCCAATCAGCGGTACATCATAGTACGCACGGGTTTTGTTGCTTGGAATTTTCCACTTGGAATTTTGCATAATTTGCTTTTTAAACGCATATCGTATAACAAATTATTGATCGTTATTAACATGCATTTGTCATTTTTTATGGACAAATTTTATGATATATGGATTATTTAAAGGAGTTTCTGAAAAAAATGGAAATTAGAGCATTTATTTGCTATATTTGAAGGTAAGAGCATTTACCTAATGCACCTGTTTAGATAATGCATGTGTGACTATAGATAGAATAAGAATATAGGTATTGATTTTTTTATGCAAATAATTAGAAAAATTTTAGAATTTCAAGTCAGTCGTATTACAGTCGTATTAAAAAATTCAAAATGACTTATAATTTTAATAATTTATTTGCTTTACTTTGATTAATAGTGATGTAACATTTCTTTGTAATTTGTAGAGTGATGAACCACCCCAAAAAATACCAAGGAGTGAAGAAGCAGAAATAACTACTATCAAGGAAAATAATATCACTTTACTTACTACAGACCAGGAAAACCTAAATTTATCAGAAAATAATCTACCTCGAAATATGTCTGTATATGATGTATAGACTTCTCTTAGATCAAAATAAATTTTAGTCGAGTCAACAGTATTCGCTATTGGTTTAAGAAAAGTGTCTCTTTAATCAAGAAATGTCCCTTTTCAATCAAGAATTTTTGCATGAATCAAAGAGACTATTGTTCTTGTAGCAAGAACTTCTTTGCATATTGATTTTGGGCCAAGAGTGAAATACTTTGGACTGATAGATTCTTCTATTCTCTAAAGTAATTTTTTAAAGCTTGTGAGAAGATAGTTAATGCTTTGGGTAAAGAAACGTTATTCTTGGCCCTATTGAAAAGCGCCAATCTTTTGGGTCAAAGTCATATTCATTTCGACTGAGAGATCCTTTTTTTCAGTGTATTTTCGTTTTTTTTTCAATTTCCTCTAAAACGGTACGGAAAATTGAAAAGGTATAAACAGGATTAACCAACAGATTTTAAAACAAGCAAAATTTTTTATATGTGTTTGCTAATAAAAAGGTTTTCCTTTTATAAAGACAATCCGGGGACATACTGTATAAAAAAATTGTAAGCCATTGTCGAAAAAAAAACAAAAAAAAATTAAATATCTTAGTATCCAATGTGGTCCCCTTTTTTTATTATCTTCCTATCGAATTTCTGTTCTATTTCTTTTTCTGTTCATATATCAGCGGGCAAGAATTCTCGCAGTAGCGTTTAAGTTCATCCGTCCCCTGCGATGTAGAAAAGGGGCCAGTTTTGCGGAAAGCGCTATTGATGTTTTTTCCGCTTGCTAGCATCATCCGACTTATCTCTCTTCCAAGCCAATATGTCGAATCCGTCGAAATTAGTTTTACTTTTCCAATTCGCATGATTCTGGGCTGAGTTTTCCAATATATAAAGATACGCGACATTTCAAATGATATTCCACTGTAATAAAGTAAGAAATTTTGTTTTGATGTTGGGTTTACTGGGTTAGTTTTCGATTGACTTCGGTAAATTAAGAAAAGACAAATTATCAGAATAAATACAGGGTGTTTCCTACGATGTTCTCTATGCGTATCTCGGAAACTACTGGAGATAGAGTTGGTTAAATGGGGAAAGAATTGCAGTTTTGTGGGGTCATAAATATGCGCCTTTCAGATTTTTGAAAAAGTTCATGGTTTACTAGATATTCCGAAACAAACAAATTTCGGCTATTTTAAAAATTGTCCCTAATTCCATTATAAGCTATTTTAGACAAAAAGTTTTCAGATAAAAGTTGTAGATAATCACATCCTTAATGAGACTGCGTCCTCCGTTTTTTTCTAAAGCCTGTCATTTTTGACATATGACACAAACATATGTTTTTTTAAATGGAAACCATAGTTGGCCATGACTTCATAAAAAGCGCCATTTTGTAAGCTTTTCAGCGATATAAGATATAATATGTTTTCTTCTTATCATTTTTAAACAATTTCACTTAGTTAGCCATGGAAACAAGTTTAATCGTCTTTGCTTTCAGTAATGTGAAGCTGTCACATCCATACTTAATATCCATATTATATATAATATCCATATCCATACATAGTAAATTAAAATAAACGAAAATTGTTAATATGAATTTTTCAAATGAAGAAAAGCGTGTAGGATTATTGATTCAACTTTTTTGACCATACATTTTCGAGGATACGTTGACCGGTGAATGTAACGTTTTTTAGAGAACGGTTTTTAAGACATGTTAGAAAAGTTAAATTTAGTTATAGCCAATTTTTATCTTTCTTGACTAATTTCACTTAGATTGCATGGTATTCTTATTCTGTTATGATTTGTAACTTATAAAAAGTCAGAATATATTACTAAACGATTCTTTACAATTTACATTACACAAACTAAAACTTAAAAAATAATATCACTACATACACTTTAAGTTATTTTAGAAAATGTTCAAAAAATCCGTCATTGTTTTGAGTTGCATCTTTATAAAACTGAATTATTACCTATTCTCATAGAAGGACCGGTCGACTTAATTAAACTTTTCTCGTACCACAACTTCTCGTGCCTCTCTTAGTTCCTTTGTAAACCTTATTGTTATACCGCATAAAAAATTCTAAAATGGATAGGTCAGGTGATCGGGGAGGCCCATGCATTAGTCCACCTCTTCCTATCCCTGCGTTTATACAGGGTGTTTCAAAACAAATGCGAAAAACTTTAGGGGGTGATTCCTTGTTCAAAATAAAGGGTAGTTTGTTTTATAAACGTTGGGTCAAAAGTCAACCATTAGGGAGATATCGCGGTACAAAGATGGCGGAAAAATAATGTTTTTATTTTTTATCTTGAAAACGAAAAGAGATAGACTAATGAAATTTTATGGAAGCATTACTGTTATGAAAACACACTTTCAGGTAATTTTTTTACTTTTTTAAAATGAGTGGAAGGGATTGAAATAAACTACCCTTATCATTCATGTTAACGAAATTTAAAGAAAAATCTTATCAAACACATGCAAATTAATTTGGATAGTTTAGTTTGTTTAGAAACTTTTTTACCTCTTGTGTTTTTTTGATAAAACTCACCGATTGGAAATAAAAAAATAAAATGTAAAGCATTATATGTCAGGACAAAAAACATTTTTAGATTAAGAATCTAGTGATAATAGCGATAATAATAATCACCTAGATAATAACGTATTGCAGTAGAGTAATGTCAAATAAAATAATATTAGGAACATCCTAAAAATTAACAGCGGCCGACTAGGTTTTTTCCTAAAAAAATTACAGCAGCCCACTAGATTCTTTATCAGAAAATGTTTTTTGTCCTGACATGTAATGCTTTACATTTTATTTTTTAATTTCAAATCGGTGAGTTTTATCAAAAAAATACAAGAGATAAAAAAGTTTCTAAACAAACTAAATATCAAATAAGCCTTTTGCATGTGTTTGATAAATTTTTCTTTAAATTTCATTAACAAGAATCATGGCAAGTAGTTATTTCAACCCCTTCACTCATTTTTAAAAAGTGAAAAAATTACCAAAATATGTTTCATAACATCTCTTTTCGTTTTCAAGATAAAAATAAAAAACGGCTCTTTGTACCGCAATATCTCCCTAATGGTTGAACTTTGACAACGTTGCTAAAGCAAACTACCCTTTTATTTTGAACACAAGGCACCCCATGAAGTTTTTTCGCATTTGTTTTGAAACACCCTGATATAATATAAATAATTTTAATTTTTCTCTCGTTATAGGGGTGGGGGGGTGGTGTGTCATAATGAAAGTCATGTTGGAACCACTCTATTGATGCGTGAGTATATACACGCTTTTCTTCATTTGAAAAATTCATATTTACAATTTTTGTTTATTTTAATTTATAAAGTTTGGATGTGACAGCTTCACATTCCTGAGAGCAACGGCGATTGAACTTGTTTCCATGGCTCACTAAGTGAATTTGTTTAAAAATTATAAGAGTTGGCTATAACTGAGTAATTTTTTGAAGAAAATATATTATAGCTTATATCGCTAAAAAGCTTAAAAAATGGCGCTTTTTATGAAGTCATGGCCAACTATGCTTTCCATTTTAAAAAAAAGTAAGTTTGGGTCATATGTCAAAAATGACAGGCTTTAGAAAAAAATGGAGGACACAGTCTCATTAGGGTTGTGATTATCTACAACTTTTATCTGAAAACTTTTTGTCTAAAATAGCTTAGAATGGAATTACGGACAATTTTTAAAAAAGCCGAAATTTGTTTTTTTCGAAATATCTAGTAAGCCATGAATTTTTTCAAAAATCTGAAAGGCGCATATTTATGACCCCACAAAACTACAATTCTTTCCCCATTTAACCGACTCTCTATCTCCAGTAGTTTCCGAGATACCCATAGAGAACATAGTAGGAAACTCACCCTGTATATTTATAATTAATTTATTTTTTTTTAGTTTCCTAAAATATTTTGATTGAAAGAAAATATGTAAAAGTGGGCAACGCTGTGCCGGTCAAGCTTAATCACGTGACTAAAAGTTTATTCGATATGAACTATAACTAAGTTACTAGTTAACAACAAGAACACACAGCAAGTTAAATCAAAAGCCCCTAAAAGGCAATTCAGTTAAACACACTTTAAATTCGGCCACGCGATTCTGCGGGCTTGGTCGTTTAAAGGGTTCGGAAAATGTCGTACGATATCGTCAATTTTCGGTGCGGTTCGTTCGGCGATCACGTTTGCCGTATATGCTGATGCGGTGTTAATTAAAGGTCGTTTATTTGGTTCGGGAATCGCGACCTGAATATTAAAAGGGTCGGCCCTAGAGATGGGCGGTTATTGGTAAAAAACCGGTTATAGGTTAACCGGAATTATCTTTAAAAAATAATAACTTGACAAAATTAACCGACACAAATTAACCGGTTATTCAAATAACCTAACCTAGCAAAACTAAATATTTAGTTTTCCTATAGGTTTACTTACCTCTACACTCCATAGGTCTGCAGTAAAATTTGAATAATAAGCGGATTAAATCGCATGATTAAATAGAGATTGTAGCAATGTGAGTATGTATATGTACAAAATGAATTTAAATAAAATGCTAACCTCACTTTTTGAGTAGACATGGATATGATATTAAAACTAGTAATTATTTAACGTTCAAATAAACCACACAACTCACAAGTTCTACAATCTACAACCAAGTTATTTTAATCAAATACCAAAGAAAATAAGGAGGCCGAATGAATAGATAAACAGAAAGATTATCTTCAATCATTACTTGAACTTCAATTTTGTATTCTTTAGTCTAAGCTTCAAGAGACTTCAAACTACAAATAAAATATATTTACGGTGAAACATGATGGGTGAAACTAGACAAAACCATAGGAAACCTTTGAAGAACCGTTGAAAATCCGTTAAGTCGGTTAAAATTTAAATATAGAATTTAGAGAATCTATATGAAGTTAGGTTTGTATCATTTGGCTAGCTGGTGGCTAGTAGTAGTCTATGCCATTAGTAATAGTACTTTGTTTTACGGCCTGACCTGTCAGGACCATTCGGCCGTTGTTTTGATTATTATCATCAGGGTTCGCCTGATGCCTGATTTAATTTTGACATTTTATGTTTGATGTCATATATTTTCGTTTTGGGAGCGGGAGCGGGATCTCCCATTATCGTCGTAATATCTGGAAGATCCGTGCCGTTCGCTTCTTCGAAATTTACGATTCAAACAGCTAATATTTAGTATTACTTATTTTAAACAAGTGATTTTTAAAAAATAACCAGCTATAGGTTATTGAACGTAATGCAAGGTTATTAGGTTAACTGGTGAAAAAAAAACTACCTTTAAATAACCGGTTATTTTAGAGGAAAATACCGGTTATTCAAAAAACCGGTTACTTTTGCCCATCTCTAGTCGGCCCTTTAAACGTAGGGATGAGAGGAAATTCGAAAACTGACACGGTAGAAAGAGATTGGATTTCTTTCATCTTTTCCAGTATATTATATAGGGTGTCCCAAAAATAAGTGCAAGTATTTTAGCTGGTAGTATAGTTCAACCCCAGAAACACATACATGACAGTTTTTCGCAAAAAATTTTTTTTTTAATTCGATTTTTTTTATTTTTTTTTGGTTTTGGGTTAAAAATCATAATTTCTGGATAATATGGCAACATGAATGATGATTAAATTTACAAGAAGAAATAAAAAACTTTGCAAGAGGATCTACTTCAGTGGCATACAGACTTTGAACTAACGTAAAACTTTTAAAATAAATAAAATAATACATTTTAATGTGCGCCACTGAAGTAGAGTAGCTTTTTATCATTGTTGTTTTGACCATTTTTATCTGTAGTAGTATTATCATTGTCACTATACTGTCAAAGTCACTAATTAAGCTTCTACGTCCAGGTGTCTGAGGTGGTAGGTATTCTGAACCAGATTCAATTACAGACGGCTCAGATTGCTGCTCCAACGAAACATCACATTCACTCGTTTTAATAATAATAATTAACAAAATTATATAAATCTGATGATTTTGGCCACTGTAGTATAATGAGCCCAAAGTTTTTGAGTTTTTTGAAAAGTGCTAACATAAAGCCTCCGACAACCAATCTCACCGCAACTTTTAAACAGGGGTTCCCCTTTAATAAACCAATTTTAAACAGGGGTTCCCCTTTTGTCAAGAATTTCAAGATTTCTTGAATAAAGACAAGAAATCAACAAGAAATGGTCAAGACAAGATTTTTTAATTCTGAAAATATTTCAAGACAAGACAAGAAATTGCTTGTCAAGACAAGATTTCCTGTCTTGCCGATCCCTAGTCTCAGAAGCAAAAAAGAGACGTTAACTAGCAAATACTTTATTTTTTATTTTCCATCCCTACGACAAACCACATTTTATGTATTAAAAACGTGTCAAAAACAATTTTCTTTCGAATTAGCTTAAAACCGATCATCCATATCGAAAATAAACGAAAAAAAAAACTAAGTAAAAGTATCCAGAAAAGCTAAGGAAAAATTATCGAGGTGAAAATTAACCGATTTATATTTTTCTCATTATAGCTCGACGCCTACGCGATCCCAAACGAAAGGGAAAATATGGGCGAGAGAGAATTAAATCGGGAAAACGTAATAAATTATTGCGATATTACGAGTTCAATTTGTATAAAACGTCACGGAAAATGGCGCGACGATGCCGCCTCTGCCGCAGCCAAATTGATTTAGAGCGGCAGCAGGGAACAAAGTGACTGGCGAATATATAACTAAAACAAATCTGTAAGTCATTCTGGAAACGTAATTACGCGCGGCATCTCCCAAATACAAATCTTATTAACTTCCCCCCATTTGTTCCCTCACTGTGTCGACCTGTTCGTTATTTTGTTCCCCTTTCAAAGGACCATCTTCGGTATATTTCATAGGGACATTAATAAAAGTGGAAAATCGTAGCAGATATATACCACCATCTGGTCTAAAGAAAAAACATATACCGCAAAACTTGAACAGAGCCAACATAATCCTAATTATTCATAAAAAATGCAGGGAAAAAAAACATTAGAAACTGTAGACCGATAAGCCTAGTATCGGTATTTACAAAACATACAATACCGGGTTGTTCACCACATACGACACGGAGTATTGTAGCTAAACGATTAGATTTTTACAAATTGTAAGTTTTGGGTTCCGTTGAAGGACTATTAGAGCTACAATTTAAAATATTTTTGAATACAGAGTGTCCCCAAAAATAAATAAAAATATCAAGTTGTATTTTTAAAAAGGAACACCCTGTATATTATTACATTTTTAGTTTCTACGATTAAAATAAAGGTAAATTTGATAAAGGTTTATTACATTTAAACCTTACCGTTTTTGAAATATTTTCAATTTTGTGAAATTGCAGTCAACATTTTAAGGCTTCATTTCTAACCCTCAACCCTTCAACTGTAACCTTCAAACCCTCAACTGTAATCTTCATTTCTCCAAGGGTATCAAAGTTTTTAATACTAAATATTTACTAAAGTTTATTTATTGATCAGTTATTGTGTTGCAATAATAAAAATTATACTACTATATAAAATTAATAAATTTTATTTAAATAATTACTAACTAAGCAGCAATAACTTGTTTAATTTAAATGGAACATCCTATTTATATTTTATGGGAATCAGATGCACAATTTAATTGTCTATCAAATTGTATTACACCATTTTTTTTTTTTTTTTTTTTTTTTTTTAAATACATTTTTTGTAATTTAGAACACATTTATCAATATACCCATGGAATACAGACATTTTAGATTATTTTTAAAAGATGTACCAAATTTTAAAGAGTACATATAATAATATTGTCGATATAGTTTGTTTATTTCATTAAAAAGTAAAAAAAAAAATGTTTAAATATTTGTTAAAGAGGACCAATTAATATGATTCCAGTATTCAAACTACATTAAATTGACTGTTTGGGTTGATTGTAATAGTATCAAGTACTAAAAACTGAATTTTGTATGTGTTAGACAGTGGGTAAAACTAACACCTTAAAAATTTCATTTTTGACAAATGCTTATTATAACAACAGAAGACTCACTTTCATAACTTATTATTATATTGACTTCTGATTCAAATCATTTTTATTTAAGATAATTTATTAACGAACATAATTAAGTATGTAATTAGTTAGTATTTGGGCGGAAATAATGGTGGTATATTTAGTTAATAGGTATACTCTTTTATAAAGATTTAAATAATTTTCTTTGTGCATACAAATGGGCTAGTAATATTATGTTTGTAAAACGATAATATTACTAGCCTATTGACTAATAGATTTGTTGCTTTAAAACAATCTAAAATATTAATATTCCATAGTTATATTGATAAATGAAGTCTAAATTATAAGAAAATTAATTTTCTACGAAAAGCTTGAAGGGATAGATAAAAAGTGGTATAATACAGTTTGTGAACAATTAAATTGTGCACTGATTCTCATAAAATATGGGGCGTTCATTTTAAATTAAACAAAGTTATTGCCGTTTAAAGCTAGAAATATTTAAAAAATTTTTAGACACTTATTTTTATTATTACAACAAAATATTTGATCCAATAAATAGACTTCAGTAAATATTTAGTATTAAAAACTTTGATACCCCTTGGAGAAATGAAGCGCTAAAATTTTGCAATTTCACAAAATTCAAAATATTCAAAACAGTAAGGTTTAAGTGTAATAAATCTTAATCAAGAATTTTTATTTAATCGTAGAACTAAAAATGTAATAATATACTGGGTGTTACCATTTAAAAAATACAACTAAAAAAAAAATTTATTTGGGACACTCTGTTATCTTATAAAATATTTTAAATTGTAGCTCTAATGTTCTGTAGAACCGAAACACAATTTGTAAAAATCTAATCATTTAGCTACAATACTCCGTGTCGTATGTGGTGAACAACCCTGTATATTCACAAATATTAGAAGGCTTTAGAATAGGGTTGCCAACTTTCAAAATAAAAATAGAGAACGAGAGGGTAAAATAAATAAAAATAGAGAACGAGAGGTACAAAAAAGTGGCAGAGGCGAAACATTTTTTTGAAACCTATTAGTCCAAATGTCTAGAATTTACCAAAAAGGTAGGTATGTAAAAGGTATGCGGTCTTTCTCACTTTCTTAAAAATGTTTATACTCAAAACCATGTTCAACAAAACTTTTTTTCAAAACATAAGCTAACAGTAAGTAAACGTAAAATAGTTAAACATGTTTATTGCTACTAGTATTCCACCAGCATAATTTTCGAGGGCTTTGTTAAAGATTTGCTCTGAGTAGACGTTGAAAAGAAGTGGAGAAAGAACACATCCCATCCTTTCCAATATACATGTTGTTAATTTGTTTATTACACGCGGCAAGAGCTTTATGGTTGAAATATGGCAACCTCGGCATAAAATCCTATAAGTGCATGCGTTCTCAATAGGCAGTGTTGCCATTCTGTTCCTAACCTAACCTATAAGTAACTGTCCAGTAAACAACCTGTATGTGTTACAGTAAAAGTCGGAAATTCAGTGATTGTTAACATTCACTAGGAAATGCTAGCAATTACGCATCGGACCAGTGAATGTGGTATTTCAAAAAGATTTGTCGATTAGTAGTTTCTAAAATTCACTAGTGAAAGTATCATTGACTGAAGGTTTCAAGTAAAAGTTATTCTATTGTGCAGAGCGAATGTGGTGAGGAAAAATATTGGTGGAAATTAGAACAAATAAAGGAAAATAAACACACTAAATCACCACAATACACCAAAACACTTTTACTTTTACACTGGACGCGCGTTTCGCTAACCATGTTAGCATCATCAGCAGATGATTATAAACTAAAGTACAATCTACAAGTTGAGCGTTTATATACTCGCTCAGTGGGCACCGAGTGGGCGTGGCAAAATCTAGCCAACCGAGTCAGAGCCAACTCGTGGACAAAATAGAGTATGCCTGGATTTTCTTCAACTGGAGTTATTCGTTTTTTCAAACCCGCTACTTAAGTATATCAAACCGTTTAATAAGTTCATAGTCACTAGGTTCCTTAATATCTTTTTCTCTTGCATGCTTAACTTTTGTTATGACGTCATTATATTGTCAAGGAGTACGACAGGGAGACCAAGGTTATCCCCAAAGCTCTTTACAGTAACACTAGAAGAAATCTTCCGTCAACTGGACTGGACTAACAAAGGATTAAAAATAGATGGAGAATATCTCAACCATCTAAGATTCGCCGATGACATAGTCCTAATTGCCAACAGTTCTGAAGAACGACTAGCACAAATTAATGAACTAAATACAGCCCGTGATAAAGGAGATAAAATATGCTAATTGACTTCCAAACAACAACACTATCCAAAAAATAACATAAGTTATTCCATATTCATTCAAACCATAATAACAACAAAAAAATAAATACGTTAGAAAGGAAACAAGCTAATGTTGAACGATGTAATGCAAACAAACAAAAAAGCAATGGATTAGCTATATAGCACAGTTCCCTACTTTATTAAAAAAGAGTAGATTATGTTATCTGCATTATTACGTTACTCCACACGGATATCATATTTTTTTAAACTCGATCAATCATATTTGGCGAGACACGTGGAAAACAATATAATCCATCAAAAGAGGAGAATATACAGTAACTTACCCGTGAAAAGGTGTATTATCTGTGACTTTGGAGATGAACACTAACCTGAAAAAAATCAAAAATTAATTATTATTAAAAAAAAAAAAAAATTCATTTTTTTAATTTTCAAATTACTCAATTTCTTATTTGAAAAACGGTAAAGAGAAAATATATTTCTTTTATCCGAGAGATCTACCAGCCTTAATATATGCACTTATTTAAGATTCACCCTGTATAGCTTATATGCTGGTCTGGCAAATTCTTTTATAAGTAAAGAACCAATGACAAGCTACTTTCCGTCTGTATTCTACACAGTAGTATTCTCCAAAGTTTCTAATTCTAAAATTGCTGTTCTCAAGTTTTTTTTGCTTGATTGGTTAAAAAACGAATTTAACAATAACAACGTTAAAAAAAGATTAATAAAATTAAAACTAATGATATTCCCGACGAAAAACAGCACTGATTATCAAAAAAGACACGTTCTGTGCGAGCTAAAACAACATCATTTAATTTTATACAGTGGCACATTCAAAACCTCTCCCGCAACAGCGCTGGTGGCATCCAAACTAGACAGACGCCAGCGTCGGACAATGCAGTTAATTTCAAAGCCGAGGGATCGGAACAAAGAAAGAAATCCAATTAAACGCCCAGATCGTCGAAAAGGCAGCAGAGAGTCCCCGAAAAAAAGAGGCAGCGAAAGGGACCTAGGACTCCCACAGCCCCCAGCAGCGCATCGCCGCGCCGTAGAGAATACGAAATAGCCTGAGCAGCGCAGTGCGGCTTGGGGATGTGCGTGAATACCGGGGCACATGTGTGGAGGAAATTTATTGACAAGACATTGTCCCTGAGTTCGAATTCAGCTCCACCAACGCCCACAGATTTAAAATACGAGACGCGTACAGGTGACAGCTGACTGGTGTGCGGTGGGAGGAGATTATTTTAGCGGCTGCAATCTCAAAATCGTCGGCGCTCTTAATATTTCGAGGGGAAAATGACGTTAAAGCGTTGATGAGAAATATGCTTTAGAGATGCAAGCAGGAAGATAACGTGGCATACATTCTTAAAGGTATTTAGATTTTTGTTTGGAAAAAAATGTGTTTATAGCGAAAAAAACCGTACCTACTATGAAAAATGATGTATAATTTTATTGCAGCAATGTCAGTCTAATAAAATATTTAGATAAAAAAAATTGTTTTTAATTATACTAATGTACGTCTATAGCGGCTATGTAATATACTGATATTAAAGAAATATTAGATCTTCTATTTTTCCTTTACTGCTTTTAATATTGTATTCCCTTTGTTTTCATTCATAAAACACATCAAAGAAAATGTAATAGGTTTTTAATCCTATGTATTGATAATACGTTTCTAATAATTTCTCTTATAGGACGTTTTACCCGCAAATACATGTATATATATAGTTAAAATTATAAAAAAGCATTATTCTTAAAAATCGAATTAAGCTTGTAACTTTAATTAAATTTTGTTTTCCAAAAATGTTTACTTAGTAGCCAATTTCCAAAGTTTACCGTAGGTACTACCATCCTTTTTATTCTCTAACACTAATGGAGTTATCTCATTTGGTTTTTTCTCATATTCAACACTTATGCATTCACACGAAAAAAAGATCTCAGTCGAAATAGTATGACTTGACTGAGTGGCGCTTTCAATAGGGCCAAGAACGACGTTTCTTTAAAAGCATTAACTATCTTTTCATAAGCTTTAAAAATTACTTTAGAGGAGAAAAATCTATCTGTCAAAGTATTACACTCTTGACCCAAAATTAGTATGCAAAGAAGTTCTTGCTACAAGAACAATAGCCTCTTTGATTCATGCAAAAATTCTTGATTGAAAAGGGACATTTCTTGATTAAAAGACACTTTTAATCAAGAAATGTTTAATATTTCTGATAATTTAGGTTTTCCTGGTCTGTAGTAAGTAAAGTGATATTATTTTCCTCGATAGTAGTTATTTCTGCTTCTTCCTCCTTAGTATTTTTGGGGTGGTTCATCACTCTACAAATACAACAAAAATTTTACATTACGATTAATCTAAGTAAAGCAAATAAATTATTAAAATTATAAGCTTTGGTCACATTTGAATTTTTAATACGACTTGAAATTCTAAAATTTTGTAATTATTTGCATAAAAGAATCGATACCTATATTCTTATTCTATCTATAGTCACGCATGCATTATCTAAACAGGTGCATTAGGTAAATGTCTCTTACCTTCAAATATAGCAAATAAATACTCTAATTTCCATTTTTCAAAACCTTTAAATAATGTAATAAGATGCATGGTAATAACGATCACTAATTTGTTATACGATATGCGTTTAAAAAGCAAATTATGCATATTCCAAGTGGAAAATTCAAGCAACAAAACCCGTGCGTACTATGATGTGCGACCTATGAAATACGACGTACGACTGATCGGACCGCCGACTGATTGTAAATACCGCCCTTCGTCATCGTCTTTGCGTGTCGTTGTTATTTTTCATCAAAAGAGTATTTAGCTATTGGAAAAATGGCCAATTTCTTGAATGAAGTACTTCCTAGCGTATTTTTTCTTATTATCTTAAAACAAAGTAACTTGCACTTGGTTAAATGAAAATAGATTCAGGAGAAATTTTCGAATTTTCAAGAGAACAAGTTTTCTTGAGTTTCTTGAGTTAAGAGAGTTTTCTTCAGGCAAAAATATTTCTTTGCTAAAAATAAATTCTCTTGCCACTATTTTTTTTTTTCAAGACCGATGACGACTTTAGTTCAAGTCTATCTTTTTTATCAGTGCACGCACATCGCATATTGACCATTTTTCAAACTCTTATGGTATTTTTAGTAGGTCTATATATAGAACGTATTATATAGTACGTATTTTCAAAATAAAACACTAGTTCACCTTCATAACTCCTTTATTTCGTCTCAGAACTCAGGATTACCTAAGAGCGACTCGATATGCTCACTCATGTCATAACAAATTATATCAGCTTAAATGATTATTCATTCATCCATATCACACATTATTATTCTCCATTACATCATATCTAGGATCATTCTCCTTATCATAAAGAGCTGAAGCTCAAATGTATTAAATTTGTATTTTTTTTTTTTTACTTTTAAAATAAAAGAATGAAATTCTTTCCACTTCCAATTCCAAACGGTAGCAGACAAATTACGAGACCTGTACAAGAATAAAGAGATGCAAAACACCTTCAGACTGCTACGGACATCAACTACCATCCGTTTCCTCCATCAATAAAGCAAACGGTATCAAACAAAGCGTACCTGTCGGCCCATTATACAATCATTACGTAGTATTCATGCGATATGAAGCGCTCACTTATACTCATACATATGGAACAGTCTCGAAAACAATCGGCTGCTGAGGCGAGATTCAATTAAACGGCGAGAGGAGCCAGCGCCTAATTGGATAGACTACTAGAGAGGGCAGGCGAGTTTCTTAGGGATAATTTGAATATAAGCTGTATTTAATGTAAAGGAATTTGCTTTTATAATATAGTAGTGTTCGGGACCTGGGCAGGGAAGAAAGTAGAGGAAATGGAAATTTTAAGGGGGTCGATTTGATATTCCGGTTATCGTTTTGGATGAAAATCAGGTCATCGGAAATAGATATCTTGAGTCTAATTTCCCTATAGAGAGGTAGGTTTAACAAGCACTGAAAATTTAGTATCAAAGACTTGAAATAAAATTTCTCGGTGTTCTCAAAAAACTTTTGGTACTGATGACCAGTGGCGGATCTACAGGGGGGCTTCGGGGGCTCAAGCCTCCCCCCCTTAAGAGAAGTCAAGTAATACTAAGTATTATATTATACAGGGTGTTTCAAAACAAATGCGAAAAACTTCAGGGGTGATTCCTTGTTCAAAATAAAGGGTAGTTGCTTCATAAACGTTGGGTCAAAGTCAACCATTAGGGAGATTTTGCGGTACAAAGATGGCGGAAAAATAATGTTTTTATTTTTTATGTGAAAACGAAAATAGATAGACTAATAAAATTTTATGGAAGCATTACTGTTATGAAAACACACTTTCTGGTTATTTTTCCACTTTTTAAAAATAAGTGGAAGGGGTTGAAATAAACTACCCCTACCATTCTTGTTAACAGAAATTTAAAGAAAATCTATAAACACATGCAAAAAAAATATTTGGATAGCTTAGTTTGTTAGAAACTTTTTATCTCTTGTATTTTTTGATAAAACTCACCGATTTGAAATTAAACAATAAAATGTAAAGCATTACATGTCAGGACAAAAACATTTTCTGATAAAGAGTCTAGTGGGCTGCTGTAATTTTTTTAGGAAAAATCTAGTCGGCCGCTGTTACTTTTAGGATGTTCTAATATTATTTTATTTGACATTACTCTTCTGCAATACGTTATTATCTTGATGATTATTATTATCGTTATTATCACTAGATTGTATATAAAAATGTTTTTGTCTAAAAAATCAAAAAATACATTTTATTTTTATTCAATCATTGATTTATCAAAAAGCACAAAGTTCTAAGCAAACAAACTATCAAATTAAGAGCACATTGCATGTGGTTGATGGAGCCCTGTTTAAATTTCGTTAACAAGAATGATCTGGGTAGTTTATTTCAACCTTCCTCATTTAAAAGTAAAAACACAGTGTGTTTTTCACTGCTGTGTATTTCCATAAATTTCGTTTTCAATAAAAACATTGACTCCACCATTATACCATCTTTACACCGCGATATCTCCCTAATGGTTGGCTTTTGACTCTTATTTTGAACAGAAATCACCTAAGATTTTCTATTTGTTGAAACACCTAATTATTATAATTGTATACTATATTATAATTATTATAATGATTATTATATAATATTTATATATTAGGTATTACATATTACATATTAATTTATTTTGTCGCATACGACTCCAGAATATGTACTTTAAGCAAAGTTTTGAGTCAAGACCCCCCTTTCCAGAATCCTGGATCCGCGCTTGCGGATGACTAGTTTAATCATCTGCTGATGATGCTAATGGTTTGGTTAGCGAAACGCCCATCAGTAAAAGTAAAGTGTTTTGGTGTATTGTGGTGAATTAGTGTTTTATTTTGCTGTAAATGAGCCTTTAGTGCAAATAAACTCATAGAAATAAAATGGTATTCAACATTTCAATTTTCACAGCAATAAGTTAAAAATATGTATGTCCAATAAAAATATAAAGAGCAAACATCAGATCAGATATATATTAAATATCAGATTTCCATTTAGAACTTGACAGATGTACACGGTATGACAGATACACGCCGGAGATTGCAGTATGAAGAAAAAAAATACAATAAATATATGATTTGGGTCTCTACCATTATCATAAAGCTTTTTGTGAGAGTGTGCTAAAAGCAATGTTTAATACATTCTAAATAACAGTACATTGACTATAAAGATCAAAAAATTAAAAATAAAAGTTTTTTTATAAACTTCAGTATTTTACGTATTATTGAAATTTGTTAACTTAGTTTCAATAATCTGCTGATGATGCTAAGATGGTTAGCGTAATGCGCGTCCAGTGCAAAGGTAAATTGTTAATTGTTCCAACCCCCAACTATAAACTGTATATTATTGATATGAAACTAAAAATTGATCAATAGTTTTAAGATTTAGATTAGTTCGCACTTGATAACGATCAGTGATACGTTTTGTGAGCAAAATAAATAAAGACAATGGAAATCCGAAACTCTTTTAGTTTCTATACTGAATAATTGTCTACAATATTCGAAGTAAAATCTTCGTGTAGCAGACAGCATCATATGTCCTCTGAAGAGGACACACTATTTCTTTGTGGCTTTAGATTTAGATCTTTCGATCTCATGCTTGTCTGCACTTCCAGTGGACGTTCTGCTTTTCCCTGATCCAGTAACATCCCTGTATCTAAAAAAATATATTGAAAAAGAACAAAATGAATTTTGTATCGGCTTCTAAATTATTGATAGGGCCAATTTGGCTAAAACTAGAATTTTCTTTCGCGCTGTAGTAGCGCTTTAATAAAATATAATTACGTGCGAGAGCGCGCGTTGCCGGATTGCTGTTTAATTCACTGTTTAACGTTAAATTATTAAGAGCTTAGTTGGCGGAGGCCCATTAAAACATAACCTAGATGTACGTGACCCCGGCCAGAGTATCATAATAAATTTATAGAGCGTTTTCATCAGGATTTTCATCCGACGTCCGTACGTCGCGTCGTTCGCGGGGGATAATTTACGCGAGCTGAACGTTTTTGGGGGAGAATTATCGCTCGAGTTTTCACTGAAATTACATTTTTTGCGTTTATTTTTTCGTTGACAAAGGTAGGAAAGGACAGGAACATGGAAAAAATTAAAGAACAAAATCACCAAAATCATAATCTCGAAATAAATATCTTTTTTTTAAACGTTACAAAAGTATTATTTTATGCGATGTGATTGACAATATAAAAAAGTCATTTTTAACAACTTTTAATACGACGACTTGAAATTCTAAAATTTTTTGTAATTATTTGCATAAAAAAATCGATACCTATATTCTTATTCTTTCTACATCTGTAGTCACGCATACATTATCTAAACAGGTGCTTTAGGTAAATGTCTCTCTTACTCGAGGGTGTCTCACTCGGGTAAAAATGTATACATGTACTGCCAAAATATTCTTCCACTGCCAAGTGACTGCCCATGACTACGAAGAAGACTGCCTATGACTGCCATGTAACTATTATAGGCGACTGCCATAGACTGCCGATGACTGCCAGCGACTGCCAAGAAAATGTACATGTAATTCCAATAGTGAGACACCCCTCGCCTTCAAATATAGCAAATAAATGCTCTAATTTCTATTTTTACAGAAACTCCTTTAAAAAAGAATCCATATATCCTAAAATTTGTCCATAAAAAATGACAAATGCATGTTAATAACGATCACTGATTTGTTACACGCTATGCGTTTCAAAAGCAAATTATGCAAAATTCAAGTGGAAAATTCCAACAACAAAACCCGTGCGTACTATAACGTACGACCTATGAAATGCGACGTACGATTTATCGGACTGCCGACTGATTGTATATACCGTCCTCGTCATCGTCTTTGCGTGTCGTTATTATTTTCATCAAAAGTATTTAGCTATTGGAAAAATGGCCATGTTTCTTGAATGAAGTACTCCCTAGCGTATTTTTGTTATTATCTTAAAACAAAGTAACTTGCACTTGGTTGAATGAAAATAGATTCAAGAGAAATTTTTCAAGAGAACAAGTTTTCTTGAGTTTCTTGAGTTAAGAGAGTTTTTCTTCAGGCGAAATATTTTATTTTCCGCTAAAAATAAATTCTCTTGCCACTAATTTTTTTTCAAGAACGATGACGACTTTAGTAAAATCGCTAAAATTAAAATGCAAATAATTATAATAAGTGGAGATTGTGTTTTCTAAGAGAGCTGGCTTTATATTTACACAAACTACATATAAACATATGTAATTAATATAACATGGTAAAGTATATTTAAAATTCTTAAATTATAAAAACACACTAATCACCCACGCACTCAGACCCCTCAAGACCTGCTCAAAAAACTACGTTTTTAATCGATTACTTAATGCGTATTAGCTTCACAAGAAGTCACGTGACTCGTATATTGGAGAGACTAAATGTCTTCTAAATGTATGACTTGGTGAGCACAAAAAACGTGTACAAAAAGTTGAAGCAATGAAGTCAGTAAATATGTTATAGACATATAGTTAAGCATCTACTGGGTGTTACAAGTTTTATGTCACACACTATAATTTTCATCCATAAGTGGCAAGTTTTGTACCACTGTCAGATCACGATAGGATCTGCTGAAAAAGGGAGATTTTTATAGATTGCAAGCAGAGAAAAAGGAGATTAAAATGAAAAAATAAAAGCCAACCGAATCTCTCTCTCTCTCTCTCTCTTTCTCTTTCTCTTATTTATACTAATGGAAAGATTATGAAGGAATTTTTAATATAGACCGAAAGTGCGCCATGATTTACGAGCGCCTTAATTAAACGGTAAAACATCTGGCGAAGGGCGCATTGAAACGTTGCTTGGGAGAAGAAGATACGCGCCTAGTCCTGGGTTTGATAACGCAAACGGAATCGCTGTGTAATTCGTTGTTTTGCTTTAAAATGTTAAATTATTAGTTTCCTAAAAGTCTATCTTCGACGGTACTTTGTTTCGGCAGTAATCAAGCCAAAGAAAATAATTCCATGGCTTTAACTTTGAAATATCCATTACTATAACCAGAGTGTATAATCAATATATACTCCATATATTCGTTTACTTACTTCGCAAAAAGAGAGAAAGCGAGATAAGTGTTAAAGACGCATCGACTGTAGAATCTTTTAGCGTCACTTTATCGCATTATTTATATATGTTTATATACGTCGATATCCTTAAGAGCGCCTTGTTATTTTGGAAGGAAAGGACTACCTTTGGGTTATCCACAATACCGTGTTGTCTTCGTTTTAAGGCATACTTTGGACATTCAAAGATAATGTGTTTGACAGATATTAGCAGATTACATGTTTCACAATTGGTCTGGTTCTGTCCTTTAAGGAGGTGTTCATGGGTAAGTTTCGTGTGTTCTAAACGAATTCTAGTGAGCATAACGAAATCTCTTCTAGGTAAATTAACGACATTATTTTCAAAATAGTCCTTTTTGATTTCATGAAGCTTATTATCGTTCATGTCTAAGTCCCATTCTAGTTTGGATTATACTATCGATCATATGTTTACCATAATTCTTTAGATCTTGCACGGAGAAAACAAGGTTGGTTTTATGAGCGCTGGGCATTTTTGCAGCCAAGTAGTCAGCTCTGTCATTGCCAGGAATTCCTATGTGGCTCGGAAGCTAAAGAAAATACAAACACTACGAAAAAGACAACTATACAAACGAAAAAAGACTCAAACTTTTTCCACTTATTGTTTTAATTTAAACCAGGTCTGCACGAGGAAAAGAATGGATACCTTCTTTAAATTGCTACATGTAAGGCTAGCAGATTGAAAAAGTAATGATATGTCTCTCCAAAAAATCCACAACTGCAAGAAAATCTACAAAATAAAATAGTTATGTTTTGTAAACACTTCTGCTTTAATCCCAAATGGAAACTTCTTGTCAGAAGTTAAGTTTACAATCTACAAATTTGCCTAACGCACAAAAAATGCCCAACGTTTCGGAAAGTTTGTATCTTTCCGTCGTCCGGGAAGGTCACGATTCGGAAGCAAAATAGGATTTTTTGGAGAGATGAATCCGCCACATAGGTATAGACATTTTATAGTGAATGTGTCCATCGCCATCTGTTAAAATTATGTAATATCATCATCTGTCATCATCATTTCAGCTTATTCAACTTGTTTTCATTTATGGTGTAACCACATACTCTCTTTGTATTTGGGCCCATTGTTGTGTATTGTTGGCTATGCGGGCCCAAGTTATCCCTACTAATTTCCTATATCATGGTCCCATCTCAAGTTCGGTCTTCTTCTAGGTCTCTTAATTCCTCGTAGGTTATCAATTCTTCTTGCCAAGTGTTATGCCCATTACCATTTGAGGGATAGAGTATTAAAAAGTGTAATGTGTAGTATTAAAATGTGTAATTCCAGTTCACCATGTATAAATGTCTAAAAAAAATACGTGAAAATGAGGGTCATCAATATGTGAATTATGATAGAAATTGAGAAGCCATATCGAGAAAATTAATGTCTGGTACCATTATTTTAATACCATTGTTGTGAACATGCAAGAACATGTAGTTTATATGTATATGTATATTCGACAATATAAATATTATTTTACCACTTATTCTACGGCTATGCCTAAAGAATTTAAAGGTACGAAAAATACCATCAACATTATTATTCTTCTCAGAAAGATGGGTGATACAAATAAACAGAACCATTACCTTAAGACGAAATTTGGAAGAAATAGTCATAAATAGTTGCATCATTTTTAGTTTTTCCTTTGTAATTCGTTTACTTTCAGACGCGATGTCTGGTTTCTATTTACTTAAGAAATGGTCATGTTTGTTCCTTTGCAAACCTACCTGAAAATATTATTAAGAAATAGTAGGTACGCCCGTGGATTTTCGGAGAGGCATTCTCATAAAAGCACGGTCACAGAAGGGACCGGGGACATTCATAAAATTTTTCATAGACGTAATACTGCTAAATTTATATTTTTGTATTAAAAGTTAAAAATAAAAGTAATAACAACTTAGTAAGAATTTAATTATAAAAAATAAAGAATAACATTCCCAACAAGTGGTGATACGAGTCAAATAGAGAACTACTACATTTGGTAGCAGCAACTACAAGATTGGTGACGACGGTGGTCCAACTCAGGATCACGACATTGGTGGCAGCGGTAAAAACTACCAAGGTTTACTGAAGGTGCGCCAGACGCGGCAGAAAACCTACCAGTTTTGGAAGAAGATAGAGGCAACAGGCAGTTCTTGAAGGTGCACCAAGAAGCAGCAAGAAGCCCGACACGAGACGTAGACATTGGGGACACTGAAGGAGCGCCAGACTCAGCAGCAAGTCTCCAGGAAAGCTTTTGTTTTCACCAGATGATGACGGGGTAAGTCTTTCATTTGTTTACTGTATTGTGACGCTATTGTTTTTCTTCTGATTTTAGTTAGTTAGATTTAAGTTAAGACAATAATAATTCTGGGCTGAAATAACAAAAAAAAAAAAAATATTGCTTAAAATTCGTAAATATTTTTTCTCTTTCAAACTAAAAATACATCTATAAAAATAAATAATAATTTCTTAAACTAAAGTAATAAATCATTAATAAAATATAATAATGGCAGGAGGTAAAGACTCAACTGATGTTCTGAATTTAATAAATTCATTTGATGGTCAGGATGACGCAAATTCCTCCAATTTTTTCTTAAAAAATTTGTGATTCAATATTAAAAATTGTCAAAGTGGATTAAAAAGAATTACTAGTAGATTTAATTTTGGTACTAAATTAAAAGGGAAGGCACAAGAGGTAACACAATATAAACAGTTTCAAAATTGGGAAGAACTAAAAAGATTTCTTATTAGAGCACTTTACTGATAAAACACCACCATCGCATTTTCTAACACAAATAATGAATATAAAGCAACATTTGGGGAAACTGTAAAGAATATGGCGATAGATTAAAAATTCTCTTTAATAAATATAAAAGAAACGTGTCTTTCTGTATCCAAATAACGAAGCTACTGTTTAATAGAAAATTTAAACTCCATTTAGTCAATACTTTTAGAAAGGGACTCAACGATGAAAAAAATTCAATGCGTATTATTGCCGAAAATACTACATATTTAGATAAAGCTTTATCATTAGCAATTGAAATGGAACTTGAGAATAATGACAGGTTTAAAAACTCGCATTTTTAAAAATATAGGTTTGTAGAGCGTGGAAATAGACAATTAAATAATCATTCTTCTAATAATTCCTGTTTATTTTGTTTTAAAATAATCATTTAACATCACAGTGTAGACAGATTAGGCAATACGAACAAAAAAGTAACAACTCATATATTAAAATATTTTCTAACTTAATGATACAGACACGCCCACCGCAAAATTTTAATAGCAATAATGAATTTTTCAAATAGATATGAACACGTAAATACGATACAATAGTTAGAAGGTACATCATCAAAAATAGCTCAAAAAATAAAAAAAAATAAAAATTTTAATCAGAACAATAACGTTGTGAAATTATAATTGTAATTATGGTAACAATTATAACAGTAATAATCCTCGTTCAAATTTACGTAATAAGATATTCTCAGAATCCAAGAAAATTTAATAACTCGGTTTCTCAACGGCTATGGCTTAAAATGTTTTTAATGCCTCAACAATCTCAAAATTTTCTAATTACATGAGAGCCAGATAAATACTACAATTTTAATAAGTTCAAAATATTGAATCCACCCTAGCTCCAGATTCAGGCTATAAATTCTCAGTCGTTAATCAATTCAGCAGATTAATTATTTTTAGAACCGAGCACATCTCAAAAATTTTCAGGAAGCAAGGCAGAAGCGCGGTCGCGAGCAGCCAATTAGCCTTCTTGCGTGAATGGCAGCTGTTCTATAAATTTACTACACAGGCATAAAAATAAAATTAAAATTGAGCAAAACTTAATTGACATTCCGCATAAATCAGTATTAATTTCCGATAGTTACCAACAATTAGAGATAATTAAAATCCCTTCTTTAGATGTAAAAGATAAAGAATTACATCTTTTGTTAGATACAGGGGCAGATATATCTTTATTGAAAATGTACATCAGCATTACAAAATGTCTAATTGAAAATAAAACTTGGCACTTGTGGAGAATTAAAAGGTATAAGAAAAGAACCTGTATTTACTAAAGGTGTTTGTAACATCCAGTGGGAATTAAACAACAAAAACTGGCACTCATCCTTTTCATTGTGCCAGATAGTATACCGATTAAAAGTGATTGAATCGACAAGGGACATCAAAATGTTAACAATGAAGCTCAAACTATCCATACACCTAGAGTGAATGTCTAACCTATTTCTTTTAATGAGTGGTGCCAGAAAACATATAATTGCCCCTGACATTATCGATCGTTTGCTAAAATAAAAGAAACCAAATACGAACCAATGAAATGAAGAAGAAACTAATTAAGTATTAGATATTTGTAGAAATTTTAACGATATTTTTACTTAGAAGGCGATAAACTAACAAGCACCAACACAATAAAACACACTATACCGACAGGAAGTAATAAAGGTCCTATTAACATAAAACCTTATAGATTGCCTTTCAAACATAAAGAAATAATTAATAGAACTTGAAGCTGAGAGAACAAATGTTAAAAGACAGGGTAATTTCCGCTTCGGACAATCCTTGGAATAGTCCTTTACTAGTTGTTCCTAAGAAAAGCGACCCCACATTATGCTAATTTAGAGTGGCGAATTTGATTTTTCAAAGTTAAATAATTACCATTGGAAACGCTTATCCTCACCTAATATGAAATTTTAGACCCAGTTAGGAAAATCTCATTATTTTTTTACTACCCGAAACAAACAAACCTCGTACCTGAGAATTTTATAATTTCAAAAAAAAAATAAAACCGATTTTAGCACTAATACAGGACATTACGTTTATAACAGAATGCTTTTCGGTTTAAAAGGAGCTCACGCCACATTTCAAAGACTAATGAACACAGTTTTAAGCGGTCTTGGCCAATGCTTTATTTGTTGAATGAGTATAGTAATTTATGCAAAAAACTTAAATGAACATAACGATAGATTAATTAAAGTTTTTCAAAGATTTAGACAACATAATTTAAAACTTCAACCTTCAAAGTGTCAGTTTTTACGAAAGAATGTTTATACTTAGGTCACATTATTACAGAAAACGGCATTAAAACAGATCCATCAAAAATTCAGTATTTAACGAAGCTTCGCAGCTTCAAAAGTCGCTCTACAGAGATATAATTATCAAAATTTTTTTTTTATAATTATTTAAAAAAGATTCTGTTTTTAATTGGGGGTATAAATGCTGAAAATTCTTTCGAAATTCTTAAAGATGATGTAACTTTTCCTGTTCTCCATGCCCAAAGATTTTACCGAAAATTTATTATATATAACAACAGATAGGGTAATTTCTCAGTAGGAGCAATTTTATCGCTGGGTAAGGTTAATCATGATCGTCCGATAGCGTTTGCTAGTAGAACTCTAAATGAAGCAGAACAGGTATTCAACTTCAGAGAAAGAGCTAACTGCAATCGTGCAGGCAGTAAAACATTTAAATCATATATTTTTTATTTAAATTATTTACAGATCACAAACCCCTACTCTATATGTTTAATATCAAAAGATTTTTGGTTTTATAAGTTTTGACGTCTTTAAGAATAAAACTTGAAGAATATGACTGTGAAATAATTTATAAAGCTGGAAAGATTAATACAAACTTTGTTTGAGTAGAATAAATTAGCACAGCTTAAGAGTAATAAATTCTAGTATTACCAATTGTGATAATTTTAAAATAAATATAAAGCCATAGCAATTATAAATTCCAAAGTCAAAGAAAAAAACACAAATCTGTTTGAAACACCACAACATACCTATGGTTTTTAATTTTTGCAAAGGGTGTTCAACAAAAACGACTTTAAAATTCTAGAAAAAAATAAACAAATTAATACATTTTTTTAGAACATTACGATAACACAAATCCTTTAGATATGCCGTCAGTTTTTCAGTATCAACAAAATAATTGTAATATATTTCTATTAACAGACAACGAAAATACATTCAGTGATAAATTATGAAAATATTTGGTCTTGCTTACTATCTTTACGAAATATTATATCCAACGAAAAACCGAACTATCATTTATAAAATAATATTTTAACTCATTAATCAAATGGGAAATCGTTCTTCCTATGATAAGATATAATTTTAAGACACTCTATTCAGAAGTACAATATTAAACAACAGTCTTATCAACCCCTAAGATGCTGAAAGGTTGGCATTTTAAATGAAAAACACAATTGTCCATTAGGAGGTCATCAAGGTTCATCCCGCACATATAAAAAATTATCTCAATTATATACATGGAAAGGTATGAAAAAAGACATAAAAAGGTTTATAAAAATGAACTTTGTAAAAAAATAGCAGTCTCGAAAAAACAAAAATGCCTATGGTAATTACGACCACGGCATCAAAACCAAGATTCGAAAAATGTTTTTGAATCATAAGTTTGGACCCTTGCAGAAACCAGTAGTCAAATACATGTTAACAACTTTCAGGATGATTAACAAAATATATAATTAATATACTATTTTTTTAAGTATTTTGATATTAAATGTACATTTTGTAACGAAGATATTATATGCATTTACGGAATACCTGGCATGCTAGTCACAGATCAGGGGTCAAATTTTTTTAAGTGATATTTTTAAAAGTACTTTGAATTTTAAAGATAAAAAAGATCCGAACAACAAGTTATCACCCTGAGTCAAACGGAGCACTAGAACACTCTCATAAAGTTCTAGAAGAATATTTAAGACACTTCATTAAGACATCTCAAACAGACTGGGATAATTGGATTCCCTATTCAACATTTACATATAATACTACACCTCACACTGCTACACAATTTTCTCCGTTTGAACTTTTATTCGGACATACTCCTACATTACCAACATCAGTTAAACAACCACCTAAGTCAATTATACTTATGATGATTCCATAAACAATCTTAAACAAAAAGTACAACATTCTAATCAATTAGCCAAAGAAAACTTATTAAAATGTAAAACGCCATCGAAAAATAAATTTACGGTAAAAACAGTTATACTTAGAATATTCGAGAGTGGTGACAAAGTGTTTACTTTACGACAGATCAGTTCGACGTGGCAAGTAAAAACTTTCCGCCGCGCTCCATATACCATTACTCAAAAAATTCAAAGATGCTTAGGTACAATTCAAAAGGAAAAATAAACAAACTATTCAACATAAATATTTTAAATAAAAAAAAAAAAAAAAATTATTAAAACTAAACATAATCAGTATATATAGATTATAAAAACTAGAATTAATAAATTTTAATTATCTTTTTTTATTATATATTTTTTTAGGATTGATTGACGTATAAAGTTGTAAATCTGTGATTGTTAATAATTACCAGTAACACTTGGTTATTTGCAGTTCCTCATCCAGAAACTCTTACGATATCATATTGTCAAAAAAAAATCACGTAAGGGTAATACTAAAAATTGCGGTAGTGTCACTATGGGTAAACAATGTAAAGCTTATAGTGCATCATCAATGCTAATCCCTCATGGAAATACAGTCCAATCCAATATTTCAAGTGATTTTATTCCACCATTCGACATTAGTGATAATTGTTGCGAAGGATAAAGGAAGAAAAGCAATGTGCGTAACTTCTT
>NW_022146027.1:40155-45819 GCF_002938485.1 Sitophilus oryzae
CTGCAAAAATGTACAGGTGGTAAAAATAATAATATTGCAAGCTTATTTGTTTACAAAAGAAAACTATTTAAAACATTTTTTTAATTTAGTAATTATACCAATTATTAATTATACCACAATTATTTCCATCCAAAAATTAGTTAATTAATTAGTTAAATTATTCTAAATAAAAAAAAAAAAAAAAAATCAATATAATAATAAGTTAGAAAATGAACGTCTCTGCTGTTATAAAAATAAGCATTCGTCAAAAATGAAACAGAAATTTATAAGGTGTTACTTTTTAACACTGTCTAACACATACAAAATTCAGCGTCTCTAGTATTTGGAGCTATTATTATTAATCAACGTAAAGACTCAATTAATGTATTTTGAATACTGGGATCATATTAATTGGTCCTCTTTAACAAAAAATATTTAAACAGTTTTTTTTATTTATTTAATGAAATAAGCGAACTATATCGACAATATTAGTATCTGTACTCTTTGAAAATTTGTTACATCTTTAAAAATAATCTAAAATGTCGATATTCCATGGGTATAGTGATCAATTACGTCTAAATTATAAGAAAAAGCCTTTTCTACGAAAACTAGGAGATGGTAAAAAATGGTGTGATACAATTTAATAGACAATTAAATTGTGCATCTGATTCTCGTAAAATATATAGGGTGTTCCACTTAAATTAAGTTATTGCCGTTAAAAGCTAGTAATTATTTAACGATGTACTTAAACAGCCGTTAAACGGTAGTCTACTAAAATACCGTTAATAAATATTCTGACGTCGTTCATGTCTGCGGAAAGTAATGCCTGCCTATAAGCGTTTTACAAGAGCACCTGTGGCTCCGTGGCTGAGGCTATCGCTTCGTGAGCGCATGGTCCGTGAATCAAATCTCACGCCGACCAAGACTTTTTTATATTTTTTTTTGCTTATAACGTGATCTTATTTTTCTCATTGGTTTCACTCTTTTTGGTTGGATTGGTTTAGTTATTTGGCGGGTTGGTTAGCGTGGTTATTTGGAGGGTGTTAATTCATTGATTAGTTGGTTATTTGGTGGGGTTGGTTGGTTTTTACTAATTTATATTTGTCTTTTATATTTTTTTTTATCAGTGTCGAGGTTAGTTGCGTTGGTTAAGCTGGTTATTTGGTGTGGTGGGTAGCCTTGGTTAGTCCTTATAAAATTCCTATATTTCATAAAGCGCGTCAAGTGCGTCACATCAACGACGTCATACCTATTAACGGCATTTTAGTAAGCTACCGTTTAACGGCAGTTTAAGTACAGCCATTATTTAATATAAAATTTTGGGCACTCTGTTTAAGTTAGTACAATTTTGTATCTGTATCTTGTAAAATTACTTTTAAATTTTTGCTCTAATAATCCTTCAACGAACCCAAAACTTACAATTTGTAAAAATCTAATCGTTTAGCTATAATACCCCGTGTCGTATGTGGTGAACAACCCTGTATATCAAACTCTTCTATCTTCCAGGTGCATGGTCCAGATTGCTACGTTCCCTGATCCCACGACCAGGTTTGGAAGTCCAAATACCTCGTTTCTCCCACAAATCGATCATCAACGCCACCTCAACGTTGAAGAAGATGGGTCTACACGAGTTGTTCCATCCAGAACAGGCGGATCTGAGAGGCCTGAACGGCATTCCCAACGAACTCCACCTAGCGGACATTCTGCAAATCAACAATTTTGCTACTTGCGGGGACAGAAAAATTGGAGAGTCGCACCATTCGGAGATATATCCTGCAACATCTTTGAAAGCTAGGTAAGGATGCTGAATGACGAATATCGATAGAATGTTATCAAAATTACCTTTGACAGAAACAAAGGCCTATGTATAGGGTATTCTATTTTAGTTCTCAAGTCGGATATATCCGCGTTTGCTAAAAATAAATTATTGCAGTTCTCGCGAATATTTGTTACTTTTTCATGGTCTTTATGGGGCGAAATTGAAAATATTGCATTCTATAACTTTTTTATTTTCTCAGATTAAAAACAAGCTTTGGTATGTTAGTATATGACATAAATTAGGATTGATTAACGTATTCAATTGTTTTCGGTCATTTCGTATTTCACCGGAAATTACTACAACTTTTGATTTTTAAATGGCACCCTCGGTAATTTTTACTTTATTCGATAGAAAATTACACTTTGAATTGAATGACATATCATACGTCAACTTTTGACATTTTCGGATACGGTTTATTTGAAATTGTAACATGCGGTTCATAACGACAATTTGACTCGAAACACACCAAGTCTGTGGTACCAAATTATTCGTAAAAAATACCTTTTCCAAATTATGCTAACGAGCCATCATTGTTCCATTTGAAAAAATTGTGATATCATTAAAAATACGATTTGGGCATTTTTTAACCGGTCACGACAAGGCACGAAAATCTATTTTTCCAAGGCTCTTTGATTAAAAATTGTTGTCGTAGTTGCGTATCGTATAAACGTAGAAAAAAAAACAGTTTTTTTGCAACTTTCTTGCACTCTTCCGATAAAAAAAAATGTTCATAAATTTGAAATTGTTGTGCGTTTTCCACTGTGAAAATTATTAAAAAGATATGTTTTAATTTCTATTCTATTTATCTATACCGGGCGCGTCTCAAAAGTGGCTCACCCCTATAGCTTTTTTGTTCTTTTTTAAATAAAAAAACGAGATTTACTATGTTAGTATTTGACTTAAATGAGGATTGATTGCCGTATTCAATTGTTTTCGGTCACTCCCTGTGTCACCGGAAATGACTACAACTTTTGATTTTTAAATGGCACCCTCGGTATTTTTTACTTTATTCGATAGAAAGTGATACTCTCAATAGAATGACATATCATATTCCATCTTTTGACATTTTCGGATATGGTTTATTTGAAATTGTAACATGTTTGTTTTATAATGACAGTTTGGCTCGAAATACCAAGTGTGTGGTACCAAATTATTCGTAAAAAAATATTTTTCCAAAAATGCTAATGAGCCACCCTCGTTACTTTGAAATCATATATGATTAAAAATACGATATGGGTATCTTTTAACCGGCCAGGACAAGACACTAAAAACATTAAACGATCAAATCTATTTTACCACGGTTCGTTGATTGAAAATTAGCGTTTTTAATCAGCGGTCTTTAATAGCTCATTGATATATCTTTTACTATGCTCTCTGGAACAGCATGCGGCCCGTCTGGCTGCCGATACCCGTTGCGTTCACTACTGCGCATTGGAAGAAGATCCTATATATTTTTTTTAATTTAGTCCTATAAATTCTAGTATTGAATATAAATCGAACATGTTTCCATAGGGCACTGCGTAGAGTTTCCGACTACGAACCGAGGATTCAGAGTTTGAATCCGGGTCAGGGCAAAGACTTTTTTATTTTATTTTCGTTTACACTCTGATAGTAAAGTATTAAATAATTCTGATGATTAAAAAAAACAAATATTTAATACTTTACTATTAGAATATAAACGAAAATAAAATAAAAAAGTGTTTGCACTGACCCGGATTCGAACTCTGATTTCTCGCTTGATAGGCAGAACCTCTACGTGCTGAGCTATGGAGACTCGGTCGTTTATATTCAATACTAGTATTTAAAGGACTAATAAAATGTAGGATCTTCTTTCAATGCGCAGTAGGAACGCAACGTTTACCGGCAGCCAGACGGACCGCATGCTGTTCCAGAGAGCATAGTAAAAGATATATCAAAGAGCCATTTGTCTAAAAATACTTGTTTTTCCGACGTTGTTAGCTCTCATACTTATACATACGTATGATAATATGCCATAAACTAAGTTTTATGGGATTAAACAGTCTTGTCTTCCTTGCTTGGTAACAATATCTATATACTTTAAATTAGTTAATTTAATTTTTTTAGGAGAGCCAGGTATCTCCAGAACGTACCTACAGACCTAGAAGAACAAGAACCAAGAGACTACCAAAGAGCTTTCCATGATCCATTCTACGATCCCACTCTTCTAGCTCTTCCATTGTCCCAACGACCGAGACAGGCGAGAATACCCGACGTTCCACGACTACGTTTCGACAGACCGTTTCTTTACTTCATCAGGCACAATCCTACGGGTTTGATCTTGCACATGGGCAGGTTTAATCCAAGGTTGTTACCATGAAAATTTAGAACTGAACGGTTATTCTAACTTAATTAAAATTACTAAACTATAGGTTGTTATGGGGGTAATATGGGGTGTCCCCGGCTGAGCGTGCATTAGTAGTTTCTAGTGAACTATAATATCTAGATCGGAGATTTTTTGCACATCATTGTTTCGCAACGAGATCTATCGATTAAAAATATTTTCAATATGGCAACACTTCCGGAAATACCGGAAGTTGACAGTAGCTTTCTTAATTATTTTAAATTATTATAATCTTATTAATTTTTATTACATACTTGGGATTATCTGTAAAATTTTATGAATTTTGATATCAAACACTCTGTATCTAACATTAATCGTTTTTGAGAAAAAAATATTTAAAATTTTTGGAGGAAAAAACTGCCTGTCAAAAAATCTGTATAACCTAAACGACAAGTTTAGTGATTAACCCAGCCACTGTGACATAAAAAGAAGACATGTGGCTATCTATTTCAAAAATTAAGTTGTTCGAATGTCATATAACATTGGCCGTAGCTGTCATGGAATTAAGCGATTAAAAAATTATCATAAATCGTTTTTTTTTCAAATGGAAACCCCCTTTTTTATGTCACTAGTGAAAAGGTTTTTCAATTCATTACTTTTTGATAGAGATGTTCCTATTACTGAAATAAATCGTTTTTAAGTTATTTAAGATAATAGTACGAGAGCTAGCAACGTCGGAAAAACAAGTACCTATTTTAAGACGTCTGGCTGTTTGATATATCTTTTACTATGCTCTCTAGAACAGCATGCGGCCCGTCTGGATGCCGGTAAACGTTGAGTTCCCTACTGCGCATTGAAAGAAGATCCTATGTTTTTATAAGTTCTTTAAATTCTAGTATTGAATAGTAATCGAACATGTCTCCATAGCGCAGTGTGTAGAGTTTCCGACCACGAACCGATGATTCAGAGTTCGAATCCGGGTCAGGTTAAAGACTTTTTTATTTTATTTTCGTTTATATTCTCATAGTAAAGTATTAAATAATTCTGGTAATTAGAAAAAAAAACAAATATTTAATACTTTACTATCAGAATATAAACGAAAATAAAATAAAAATGTATTTGCCCTGACCCGGATTCGAACTCTGAATCATCGGTTCGTGGTCGGAAACTCGACGCACTGCGCTATGGAGACATGTTCGATTTATATTCAATTCTAGAATTTATAGGACTAAATTAATAAAAAATATAGGATCTTCTTTCGATGCGCAGTAGTGAACGCAACGGGTATCGGCAGCCAGACGGGCCGCATGCTGTTCCAGAGAGCATAGTAAAAGATATATCAAAGAGCCAGACGTCTTAAAATACTTTTTCGAAAACGTTGCTAGCTCTTAGACTATAATGTTTTCTTGATTTTATCTAGCTTCCATTGACATTGTGTCAAACCATCCGACAATTTATTTCCTTCTGTCAAAAAACTAATTATTTGAATTTCGTATATTATAAATACAGCTGGTAAAACTTTATAAAGTGTAATTATAATAATATATTTCGTATTTTAGTGACA
>NW_022146027.1:50954-112023 GCF_002938485.1 Sitophilus oryzae
TTGCATTGTACTTCGTTCAGTTACGTATTGCTAGTAAAGAACCAATGACAAGCTACTTTCCGTCTGTATTCTACACAGTAGTATTCTCCAAAGTTTCTAATTCTAAAATTGCATTCTCAAGTTTTTTTGCTTGATTGGTTAAAAACGGAATTTAACAATAACAATTTTTTTTTTTATTTTTAAAAATTAAAACTAATGATATTCCCGACGAAAAACAGCACTGATTATCAAAAAAGACACGTTCTGTGCGAGCTAAAACAACATCATTTGTTTTATACAGGTAAGGACATTCAAACCTCTCCCGCAACAGCGCTGGTGGCATCCAAACTAGACAGACGCCAGCGTCGGACAATGCAGTTAATTTCAAAGCCGAGGGATCGGAACAAAGAAAGAAATCCAATTAAACGCCCAGATCGTCGAAAAGGCAGCAGAGAGTCCCCGAAAAAAAGAGGCAGCGAAAGGGACCTAGGACTCCCACAGCCCCCAGCAGCGCATCGCCGCGCCGTAGAGAATACGAAATAGCCTGAGCAGCGCAGTGCGGCTTGGGGATGTGCGTGAATACCGGGGCACATGTGTGGAGGAAATTTATTGACAAGACATTGTCCCTGAGTTCGAATTCAGCTCCACCAACGCCCACAGATTTAAAATACGAGACGCGTACAGGTGACAGCTGACTGGTGTGCGGTGGGAGGAGATTATTTTAGCGGCTGCAATCTCAAAATCGTCGGCGCTCTTAATATTTCGAGGGGAAAATGACGTTAAAGCGTTGATGAGAAATATGCTTTAGAGATGCAAGCAGGAAGATAACGTGGCATACATTCTTAAAGAATTATTTAGATTTTTTTTTATTTTGTGTTTTAAAAAATGTGTTTATAGCGAAAATACTTTGAAAAATGATGTCTAATTTTTTGTGATACTGCACCGGCGTAAAGGGAGCTTACATTTTTGTTGATCTCTTTGTTTTAATTATACTAATGTACGTCTATAGCGGCTATGTAATATATACTGATAGTTAAAGAGAGATATTAGATCTTCTATTTTTCCTTTACTGCTTTTAATATTGTATTCCCTTTGTTTTCATTCATAAAACACATCAAAGAAAATGTAATAGGTTTTTAATCCTATGTATTGATAATACGTTTCTAATAATTTCTCTTATAGGACGTTTTACCCGCAAATACATGTATATATATAGTTAAAAAATTATAAAAAGAAGCATTATTCTTAAAAATCGAGATTAAACATAACTTTAATTAAAATTTTGTTTTCCAAAATGTTTATAGTAGCCAATTTCCAAAGTTTACCGTAGGTACTACCATCCTTTTTATTCTCTAACACTAATGGAGTTATCTCATTTGGTTTTTTCTCATATTCCAGCACTTATGCATTCACACTGAAAAAGTTCTCTCAGTCGAAATGAATGACTTTGACCAAAAGATTGGCGCTTTTCAATGGGGCCAAGAACGACGTTTCTTTAATCAAAGCATTAACTATCTTCATAAGCTTTAAAAAATTACTTTAGAGATAGAAAATCTATCTGTGAAAATTATTACACTCTTGACCCAAAATGAATATGCAAAGAAGTTCTTGCTACAAGAACAATAGCCTCTTTGATTCATACAAAAATTCTTGATTGAAAAGGGACATTTCTTGATTAAAAGGAAATACATAAATTAAAACTACAATAAAAATATTTATTATTTCGATAAATTTAGGTTTTCCTGGTCTGTAGTAGAGTAAAAATTATTATTATTTTCCTCAGTAGTAGTTATTTCTGCTACTTCACTCCTTGGTATTTTTGGGGTGGTTCATCACTCTACAAAATTACAACAAAATTTTTACATTACTAATCAAAGTAAAGCAAATAAAATTATTAGAATTATAAGCTTTGGTGCATTTTGAATTTTTAATACGTATGACGACAGAAGTCTAAAATTTTTGTAATTATTTGCATAAAAGTCGATACCTATATATTCTTATTCTATCTATAGTCCCACATGCATTATCTAAACAGGTGCATTGAGTAAATGTCTCTTACCTTCAAATATAGCAAATAGAAGTATACAATTTCCATTATTAAAAGCACTTTAAATAATGTATTAAGATGCATGTTAGTAACGATCACTAATTTGTTATACGATATGCGTTTAAAAGAAACAAATTATGCAAAATTCAAAAAGTGGAAAATTCCAAGCAACCAAAACCCGTGCGTATACTATGATGTGCGACCTATGAAATGCTACGTGAGACTGATCGGACCGCCGACTGATTATTAAATACCGCCCTTCGTCATCGTCTTTGTGTTTGCTTATTTTTCATCAAAATGGTATTTAGCTATTGGAAAAATGGCCAATTTCTTGAATGAAGTACTTACTAGCGTATTTTTCTTATTATCTTAAAACAAAGTAACTTGCCCTTGGTTAGAAGAGAAATAGATTCAAGAGAAATTTTCGAGTTTTTCAAGAGAACCAGTTTTCTTGAGTTAGAGTTTTCTTCGAACAAAATATCTTCTTTTACGCTAAAATAGATTCTCTTGATTTTTTTTCAAGAATGATGACGACTTCAGTTCAAGTCTATCTTTTTTATCAGTGCACACACATCGCATGACCATTTTTCAAACTCTTATGGTATTTTTAGTAGGTCTATATATAGAACGTATTATTGCTTGGGTATTTTCAAAACACTAGTTCACCTTCATAACTCCTTTATTACATCGTAGTACTCAGGATTACAGAAGTACGACCCGATATGCTCCTCATACAATGTAACAAACTATATCAAGAAAACTTAAATAGAGATTATTCATTCATCCATATCACACATTATTATTCTCCATTACATCATATCTAGGATCATTCTCCTTATCATAAAGAGCTGAAGCTCAAATGTATTAAATTTTGTAAAGCAAGAGATAAATATAAAAGAATAAAAGATAAGTTCGCCACTTTAATTCAAACGGTAGCGAGAATAGATTACGAGACCTGTACAAAGGAATAAAGGGATGCAAAACACCCAACTGAACTGCTACCGGACATCCAACTACCATCCGTTCCTCCATCAATAGAAACAGAGCAATTTATCAAACAAAGCGTACCTGTCGGCCCATTATACAATCATTACGTAGTATTCATGCGATATGAAGCGCTCACTTATACTCATACATATGGAACAGTCTCGAAAACAATCGGCTGCTGAGGCGAGATTCAATTAAACGGCGAGAGGAGCCAGCGCCTAATTGGATAGACTACTAGAGAGGGCAGGCGAGTTTCTTAGGGATAATTTGAATATAAGCTGTATTTAATGTAAAGGAATTTGCTTTTATAATATAGTAGTGTTCGGGACCTGGGCAGGGAAGAAAGTAGAGGAAATGGAAATTTTAAGGGGGTCGATTTGATATTCCGGTTATCGTTTTGGATGAAAATCAGGTCATCGGAAATAGATATCTTGAGTCTAATTTCCCTATAGAGAGGTAGGTTTAACAAGCACTGAAAATTTAGTATCAAAGACTTGAAATAAAATTTCTCGGTGTTCTCAAAAAACTTTTGGTACTGATGACCAGTGGCGGATCTACAGGGGAGGGCTTCGGGGAATGAAGCCCATAAGAAGGGAATCAAGTAATACTTTTAGAGGTAGTATATATTATACAGGGTGTTTCTTAGAAACAAATGCAAATAAGAAAAACTTCAGGGGGTGATTCCTTTATTTCAAAATATAAAGAGGGTTTGCTTAACGTTGGGTCAAAAGTCCAACATTAGGGAGATATCGCAGAACAAAGATGGCGGAAAAATAATGTTTTATTTTTATCTTGAAACAAAATAGATGAATTAATAAAAATTTTATGGAGCATTACTGTTATGAAAACACACTTTTCTGGTTATTTTCCACTTTTTTAAAATAGGAGTGGTAGGGTTTGAAATAAACTACCCTACCATTCTTGGTAACGAAATTTAAAGAAAAATCCTATCAAACACGTACCAAAAAATTTGGATAAAAGCTTAGTTTGTTTAGAAGCTTTTTTATCTCTTGTATTTTTTTGATAAAACTCACCGATTTGAAATTAAACAATGAAAATGTAAAGCATTACATGTCGGGACAAAAACATTTTCTGATAAAGAATCTGGTGGGCTGCTGTAATTTTTAGGAAAAATCTAGTCGGCCGCTGTTACTTTAGGATGTTCCTAATATTATTTTTATTTGTACATTTACTCTACTGCAATACGTTATTATCTTGATGATTATTATTATCGTTATTATCACTAGATTCTTAATATAAAAATGTTTTTTGTCCTGACATGTAATGCTTTACATTTTATTTTTATTTCCAATACGAGGGTGAGTTTATCAAAATGAAAAAAAAAGTTCCATAAACTATCAAATTAAAGGCTGTGTGTGGTTGATAGATTTTGTTTAAATTTCGTTAATAAACTACCCCTAAAAAAATTACAATATAAAAATATTTAAAAGGTAAAAATACCACAGAAGTGTGTTTTCATAGCAATAATGTTCCATAAAATTTCGATCTATCTCTTTCAAGATAAAAAATAAAACCCATTAATTCCACTCGTCTCCTTTGTACCCTTGATATCTCCCCTAATGGTTGATAACGTTCAGCACAAACTTACCCTTTATTACAATGAAATCACCAAATGAGCACCTAATATATATTAATACTATATTATAATTATTATAGCCAGTTATTATGTAATATATGATATATGTAAATCCTCAGATTTTTGAGTCAGACCCCCCTTCCAGAATCCTGGATCCGCGCTTGCGGATGACTAGTTTTAATCATCTGCTGATGATGCTAATATGGTTTGGTTAGCGAAACGCCCATCCAGTGCAAAAGTAAAGTGTTTTGGTGTATTGTGGTGAATTAGTGTTTTATTTTGCTGTAAATGAGCCTTTAGTGCAAATAAACTCATAGAAATAAAATGGTATTCAACATTTCAATTTTCACAGCAATAAGTTAAAAAATATGTATGTCCAATAAAAAAATATATAGGCAAACATCGGATTCAGATATATATTAAATATCAGATTTCCATTTAGAACTTGACAGATGTACACGGTATGACAGATACACGCCGGAGATTGCGAAATATGAGAAAAATACAATATGATGATTTGGGTTATACGTTATCTGTAAAGCTTTTTGTGAGAGTGTGCTAAAAGCAATGTTTAATACATTCTAAATAACAGTACATTGACTATAAGATCCAAAAAATTAAAAATGAGGAAGAGATGACCGGTGCACGTATTATTGAAATTTGTTAACTTAGTTTCAAACAATTGATGATGCTAAGATGGTTAGCGTAATGCGCGTCCAGTGCAAAGGTAAATTGTTAATTGTTCCAACCCCCAACTATAAACTGTATATTATTGATATGAGAGCTGAAAATTGATCAATGGTTTAAGTTTAGATTGGACGCGCCGTGCATTCGGTGAGTACGTTTTTGTGGAAGCAAAAGAATAAATAAAGAGACAATGGAAATCCGAAACTCTTCTGCACGGTTTCTATATTGAATAATTGTCTACAATATTCGAAGTAAAATCTTCGTGTAGCAGACAGCATCATATGTCCTCTGAAGAGGACACACTATTTCTTTGTGGCTTTAGATTTAGATCTTTCGATCTCATGCTTGTCTGCACTTCCAGTGGACGTTCTGCTTTTCCCTGATCCAGTAACATCCCTGTATCTAAAAAATATATTGAAAAGAACAAAATGAATTTTGTATCGGCTTCTAAATTATTGATAGGGCCAATTTGGCTAAAACTAGAATTTTCTTTCGCGCTGTGGTAGCGCTTTAATAAAAAATATAATTACGTGCGAGAGCGCGCGTTGCCGGATTGCTGTTTAATTCACTGTTTAACGTTAAATTATTAAGAGCTTAGTTGGCGGAGGCCCATTAAAACATAACCCCGGAATGTACGTGACCCGGCCGGAAATTATCATAATAGAGATTTATAGAGCGTTTTTCATCAGGATTTTATTCGAAACGTCCGTACGTCAACGTCGTTCGCGGGGGATAATTTACGCGAGCTGAACGTTTTTGGGGGAGAATTATCGCTCGAGTTTTCCTGAAATTCACATTTTTGCGTTTATTTTCTAGTTGTCAAGGTGGGAAAGGACAGGAACATGGAAAAAATTAAAGGAGCCGTCACCAAAAATCATAATCTCGAAATAAAATATCTTTTTTTAAACGTTACAAAGTATTATTTTATGCGACGATTGACAATATAAAAGTCATTTTTAACAACTTTTAAAAAAAAAAAAAAAAAAAAAAAAAAATTTTGTAATTATTTTACGCCAAAAATTATTACCCTATATTCTTATTCTTTCTACATCTGTAGTCACGCATACATTATCTAAACAGGCGCATTAGGTGATAGCATCTCTCTACCGCTGGAAACGAGGGGGTGTCTCACTCCAACGGGTAAAAATGTACATGTACTGCCAAAATATTCTTCACTGCCAAAATTTATGACACGAAGAGACTGCCTATGACTGCCATGCCAACGCTATTATAGGCGGCTATACATGAAGACTGCCGATGACTGCCAGCGACTGCCAAGAAAATGTACATTTTTTTTTTTTTTTTATTTTGTTTCTTACCTTCAAATATAGCGAATAAATGCTCTAATTTCTATTTTTACAGAAACTCCTTTAAAGAATCCATATATCCTAAAATTTGTCCATAAAAAATGACAAATGCATGTTAATAACGATCACTGATTTGTTACACGCTATGCGTTTCAAAACAAATTATGCAAAATTCCAAGTGGAAAATTCAAGCAACAAAACCCGTGCGTACGATGAAATGATGTGCAATTTTATGATGTGCGACCTATGGAATGCGACTTACGACTGATTTTATATACCGTCCTTCGTCATCGACTTTGCATTGTCGTTATTATTTTCATAAAGGTATTTGGCTATTGGAAAAATGGCCATTTCTTGAATGAAGTACTCCCTAGCGTATTTTTGGTATTATCTTAAAACAAAGTAACTTGCACTTGGTTGAATGAAAATAGATTCAAGAGGAATTTTCGGGTTTTTCAAGAGAACAAATTTTCTTGAGTTAAAGGAAGGAAGTTTTTCTTCAGGCGAAATATTTTATTTCCGCTTCAGAATAAATTCTCGCACTCTCTATTTCAGGAACGATGACGACTTTAGTGGAAATCCTTCAAGAGTCTAAAATTACAAGTAATTATAATAGAAATGAGTTGTGTTTTCTAAGAAGGCTGGCTTTATATTTACAGAAACTACATGTAAACATAATTAATATAAAAAAAAAAAAAAAAAAAAAAAAAATTTAAAATTCTTAAATTATAAAACTTACTAATCACCCACGCACTCAGACCCCTCAAGACCTGCTCAAAAAACTACGTTTTTAATCGATTACTTAGTACATTATTTAATACAAAGTCCATGAGTTGTATATTGGAGAGACTAAATGTCTTCTAAATGTATGACTTGGTGAGCACAAAAAACGTGTTACAGAAAGTTGAAGCAATGAAGTCAGTAAATATGTTATAGACATATAGTTAATCTACTAGATTATTTTAAGTTTTATGTCCACACACTGGGTACTCATCCATAAGTGGCAAGTTTTGTACCACTGTCAGATCACGATAGGATCTGCTGAAAAGGGAGATTTTTTATAGATTGCAAGCGAAAAAGATTAAAATGAAAAATAAAGAAGCCAACCAGACTCTCTCTCTCTCTCTCTTTCTACTTTCTCTTACTAATGGAAAGATTATGAAGGAATTTTTAATATAGACCGAAAGTGCGCCATGATTTACGAGCGCCTTAATTAAACGGTAAAACATCTGGCGAAGGGCGCATTGAAACGTTGCTTGGGAGAAGAAGATACGCGCCTAGTCCTGGGTTTGATAACGCAAACGGAATCGCTGTGTAATTCGTTGTTTTGCTTTAAAATGTTAAATTATTAGTTTCCTAAAAGTCTATCTTCGACGGTACTTTGTTTCGGCAGTAATAAGCCAAAGAAAATAATTCCATGGCTTTAAATTTGAAATATCCATTACTATAACCAGAGTGTATAATCAATATATACTCCATATATTCGTTTACTTACTTCGCAAAAAGAGAGAAAGCGAGATAAGTGTTAAAGACGCATCGACTGTAGAATCTTTTAGCGTCACTTTATCGCATTATTTATATATGTTTATATACGTCGATATCCTTAAGAGCGCCTTGTTATTTTGGAAGGAAAGGACTACCTTTGGGTTATCCACAATACCGTGTTGTCTTCGTTTTAAGGCATACTTTGGACATTCAAAGATAATGTGTTTGACAGATATTGGGAGATTACATGTTTCACAATTGGTCTGGTTCTGTCCTTTAAGGAGGTGTTCATGGGTAAGTTTCGTGTGTTCTAAACGAATTCTAGTGAGCACAAAGAAATCTCTTCTAGGTAAATTAACGACATTATTTTCAAAATAGTACTTTTGATTTCATGGAAGCTTATTATCGTTCATGTCTAAGTCCCATTCTAGTTTGGATTATACTATCGATCATATGTTTACCATAATTCTTTAGATCTTGCACGGAGAAAACAAGGTTGGTTTTATGACGGTTGGGTGTTTTTTCCACCAAGTAGTCAGCTCTGTCATTACCAGGAATTCCTATGTGGCTCGGAAGCTAAAGAAAATACAAACACTACGAAAAAGACAACTATACAAACGAAAAAGACTCAAACTTTTCTTATTGTTTTAATTTAAACCAAGGTCTCTTTACTTGAGAAGAATGGATACCTTCTTTAAATTGCTACATGTAAGGCTAGCAGATTGAAAAAGTAATGAATGTATCTCTCCAAAAAATCCACAACTGCAAGAAAATCTACAAAATAAAATGGTTATGTTTGTAAACACAACTGTGTAGAATCCAAACGAAACTACTTGTTAGAAGTTAAGTTTACAGATAACAAATTTGCCTAACGCACAAAATGTAACGTTTCGTAAAGTTTATCTCTTTCCTTCGTCAGATCGGTCAGGAAATAAAATAGGATTTTTGGAGATGAATCCTACATAAATTTATAGACATTTTATAGTGAATGTGTCCATCGCCATCTGTTAAAATTATGTAATATCATCATCATCATCATCATTTTCAACTTATTCCAACCATTTTCATTTATGGTGTTATTTGGGCCCATTGTTGTGTATTGTTAGCTATGCGGGTCTAAGTTATCCCTACTAATTTCCTATATCATGGTCCCATCTCAAGTTCGGTCTTCTTCTAGGTCTCTTAATTCCTCGTAGGTTATCAATTCTTCTTGCCAAGTGTTATGCCCATTACCATTTGAGGGATAGAGTATTAAAAAGTGTAATGTGTAGTATTAAAATGTGTAATTCCAGTTCACCATGTATAAATGTCTAAAAAAAATACGTGAAAATGAGGGTCATCAATATGTGAATTATGATAGAAATTGAGAAGCCATATCGAGAAAATTAATGTCTGGTACCATTATTTTAATACCATTGTTGTGAACATACATTTAATATGGTTATATGTATATGTATATTCGACAAATTGTATAAAATATTATTTTTACCCTTATTCTACGGCTATGCCTAAAGAATTTAAGGTACGAAAAATACCATCAACATTATTATTCTTCTCAGGAAGATGGGTGATGCAAATAGACAGAACCATTACCTTAAGATGAAATTTGGAAGAAATAGTCATAAATAGTTGCATCATTTTTTAGTTTTCTTTGTAATTCGTTTACTTTAAGACGCGATGTCTGGTTTCTATTACTTAAGAAATGGTCATGTTTGTCCATTTGCAAACCCTACCCTGAAAATAATATTAAAATAGTAGGTACACGCCCGTGGATTTTCGGAGAGGCATTCTCATAAAAGCACGGTCACAGAAGGGACCAGGGACATTCATAAATTTTTTCATAGACATAATACTGCTAAATTTATATTTTGTATTAAAAAGTTTAAAAATAAAAGAAGTAATAACAACTTGGTAGAATTTAATTATAAAAATAAAGAATAACATTCCCAACGAGTGGTGATACGAGTCAAATAGAGAACTACAACATTTGGTGGCAGCGACTACGAGATTGGTGACGACGGTGGTCCAATCAAGGATCACGACATTGGTGGCAGCTGTAAAAACTACCAAGGTTTCATGAAGGTGCGCCAGACGCATCAGAAAACCTACCAGTTTTGGAAGAAGATAGAGGCAACAGGCAGTTCTTGAAGGTGCACCAAGAAGCAGAAAGAAGCCCGACACGAGACGTAGACATTGGGGACACTGAAGGAGCGCAAGACGCAGCAGCAAGTCTCCAGGGAAGCCTTTGTTTTCACCAGATGATGACAGGGTAAGTCTTTCATTTGTTCACTGTATTGTGACGCTACTGTTTTCTTCTGATTTTTAGTTAGTTAGATTTAAGTTAAGACAATAAAAATTCTGGGCTGCAAATAACAAAAAAAAAAAAATATTGCTTAAAATTCGTAAATATTTTTCTCTCTTCAAACTAAAAATACATCTATAAAAATAAATAATAATTCTTAAACTAAAGTAATAAATTAATAAGAAATATAATAATGGCAGGGGGTAAAGACACCAGCTGATGTTTCTGATTTAATGCAATTCATTTTGATGGTCAGGGTGACACAAATTCACTCCAATTTTTCTTAAAATTGTGTTCAATAAAAATTGTCAAAGTGGATCAAAAGAATTACTAGTAGATTTAATTTTGTTTTAAATTAAAAGGAAGCACAAGAGGTAACACAATATAAACAGTTTCAAAGTGGGAAGAACTAAAGATTTCTTATTAGAGCACTGTACTGATAAAACACCACCATCGCATTTCTAACACAAATAATGGATATAAAGCAACATTTTAGGGAAACTGTAAAAGAGTATGGCGATAGATTACAAATTCTCTTTAATAAATATAAAGAAACATTAATCACTTAAATTATGCAAATAGCGAAGCTACTGTTTTTAGTAATAGAAAATTTAAACTCCATTTTAGTCAATGCTTTTAGAAAAGGACTCAACGATGAAAAAATTCAAATGCGTATTATTGCAGAAAATACTACATATTTAGATAAAACTTTATCATTGTAATTGAAATGGAACTTGGGAATAATGACAGGTTTAAAAACTCGCATTTAAAAATATAGGTTTGTAGAGCTTGGAAATAGACAATTAAATAATCATTCTTCTAATAATTCCTGTTTATTTTGTTTTAAAAATAATCATTTAACATCACATTGTAGACAGCTTAGGCAATACAAACAAAATGGTAACTCCTATATAGTAGAAATGTACCTAGCAATAATCAGACACGCCCACCGCAAAATTTTATGCTTAATAATAATTTTTCAAATAGACAAGAAGTAAATACAGTACAATATAATCAAGGACGTTTCACTAATCGAAACTACAACAATCAAAATTTTAATCAGAACAGCGACGTGCGTAATTATAATCGTAATTATGGTAACAATTATAACAGTAATAATCCTCGTTCAAATTACAATAATAGATATTCTCAGAATCCAAAGAGATTTTAATAACTCACAGGTTCTCAACGGCAGCAAAATGTTTCGATACCTCAACAATCTCAAAATTTTTCTAATTACAATAATGAATCCAGTACTACCAATTTTAATGGTTCAAATAATAGATCACCACAACAAATTCAAACTATAGATTCTCAGTCGTTAATCAATTCAGCAGATAATTATTTTTCAGAACCGAGCACATCTCAAAATTTTTCAGGAAACGAGAGCGAAGCCCTGGTCGCGAGCAGCCGATTAAGCTCTTCTTAAAATTAGATAATAGCTGTTCTATGAATTACACACTACCACAGGCATAAAATAAAATTAAAATTGAGCAAAACTTAATTGACATACCATAAGTCAATTATTATTTTCCGTTAGTTACCAACAATTAGAGATAATTAAAATCCCTTCTTTAGATATAAAAGATAAAGAATTACATCTTTATTAGATGGGGGCAGATGTATCTTTATTGAAAGGATGTATCTTATTACAAAATAATCTAAAATTAAATAAAACTTGCATTATAGAATTAAAAGGTATAGTAAAGAACCTGTATTTACTAAAGGTGTTTGTAACATCCCAATTAAATTAAACAATAACAAAGCAATAACTCATCCTTTTCACATTGTGCCAGATTGTATACCGATTAAAAGTGATGGACTATTGGGACTGATTTTTGCAAAGAAATTATAAAGCCAGAATAAATTACGAAGACGGGGTCATTAATTTTGAAGACAATTTTTAAAATTTTGCCGTCAGAAGCAACTGCAATAATTCCCGCGAGATGTCAAATTATTGTACCTGCTCTAACTAATTTATCTTCGTCCGAAGGCATAGTAGTTTCAAAACAATTATCCGAACACTTATATCTAGGGTCAAGCCTAACAAAAGTCCAGAACTATAAATGTTTTGTTAGCATATTAAATATTTCTAATGAAGCTCAAACTATCCATACACCTAGAGTGAATGTCGGACCTATTTCTTTTAATGAGTACGAATTTATAGAAACATATAATTAGCAATGACATTATCGTTCGTTTTGCTAAAATAAGAAAAGAAATTAATCTAGACCAATTAAATGAAGAAGAAACTAATTCAGTATTAGATATTTGTAGAGATTTTAACGATATTTTTTACTTAGAAGACGATAAACTAGCAAGCACCAACACAATAAAACACACTATACCGACAGAAAGTAATAAAGGTCCTATTAACGTAAAACCTTATAGATTGCCTTTCAAACATAGAGAAATAATTAATGAACAAACTGAGCAAATGTTAAAAGACGGGGTAATTTCCGCTTTGGACAGTCCTTGGAATAGTCCTTTACTAGTTGTTCCTAAGAAAAGTGACCCATTATCACCTAAATTTAGAGTATGCGTTGATTTTCGAAAGTTAAATGAAAATACCATTTGAAACGCATATCCTCTACCTAATATAGCAGAAATTTTAGACCAGTTAGGAGAATCTCATTATTTTACTACCTTAGATCTTACTAGTGGATTTCATCAGGTAGAAATGGACAAGAAAAAAGATAAAAAATAAAACCACTTTTAGCACACATATATACAGGACGTTTATAACAGAATGCCTTTCAGTTTAAAAGGAGCTCCCGCCACATTTCAAAGACTCATGAACACAGTTTTAAGCGGTCTTAATGGTATGAAATGCTTTATTTATTTAGATGGTACTAGTAATTTATACAAACAACTTAAATGAACATAACGATAGATTAATTGAAGTTTTCAAAGATTTAGACAACATAATTTAAAACTTCAACCTTCGAAGTGTCAGTTTTACGAAAAGAATGTTTATTCTTAGGTCACATTATTACAGAAAACGGCATTAAAACAGATCCATCAAAAATTCAATGTGTAACAAACTTTCCGTAACCTAAAAATCCTAAAGATATAAAAATCTTTTTGGGGCTTGTAGGATATTATAGGAAATTTATCAAAAGTTTCGCTAAAATTGCCTAAACCTTTAACCAGATTATTAAAAAGATTCTGATTTTTAATTGGGGTATAAAATGCGAAAATTCTTTCCAAAATCTTAAAGATAGTATAACTTTTCCACCTGTTCTCCAAAACAGATTTTACCAAAGATTTATTATAACAACAGATTCGAGTAATTTCGCAGTAGAAGCAATTTTATCGCAGGGTAAGGTTAATCGTGATCGTCCAATAGCGTTTGCTAGTAGAACTCTAAATAAGCAGAACAAAATTGGCTCAACTTCAGAAAAGAGCTAACTGCAATCGTCTGGGCGGTAAAACATTTCCGTCCATATATTTTTGGCACAAGATTTAAAATTATTTTTTTTTTTTTTTTTTTAATTTTATATTTAATATCAAAGACCCTGGTTCTCGTTTGACGCGTTTTAGAATAAAACTTGAAGAATATGACTATGAAATAATTTGTAAAGCTGGAAGATTATTACAAATGCTGATGCATTGAGTAGAATAGTTAACACAACAAATGTCAATTCTATTATACCAATTATGATAATTTTAAAACACATCTCGAAAGCCATATAATTATTAATTCCAAAGTCAAAGAAAAAACACAAATCTGTTTGAAACACCACAACTTATACCTATATGGTTTTTATTTTTTGCCAAAATTATTCAACAAAAAAAAAAAAAAAAAAATTCTAAGAAAAATAAACAAATTAATGCATTTTTTAGAACATTTGATAGCACAAATCCTTTAGACATGCCGTCAGTTTTCCAGTATCAACAAAATAATTGTAATATATTTCTATTAACAGACAACGAAAATACATTCAGTGATATTAATTATGAAAATGTTTGGTCTTGCTTACTAACTTTACGAAATATTATATCCAACGAGAAAACCGAACTATCATTTTATAAAAATATCATTACAACTCATTAGTCAAATGGAATCGTTCTTCCTGATAAGATATGTTTTTAAAGACCTCTTCTTCAGAAGTACAATATTTAACAACAGTCTTATCAACCCCTCAGATGCTGAAAAGTTGTATTATTAAATGAAAATCACAATTGTCCATTGGGAGGTCATCAAGGGTCATCCCACACATATAAAAGTATCTCAATTATATACATGGAAAGGTGTGAAAAAGACATAAAGAGTTTATAAAAAATGTGAACTTTGTCAAAAAATAAACAGTCTCGAAAAACAAAATGCCTATGGTAATTACGACCACGGCATCAAAACCGTTCGAAAAATGTTTTTAGATATGGTTGGACCACCAGAAACCGAAATGGTCACAAATACATATTAACCTTTCAGGATGATTTAACAAAATATATAATTAATATACCTATGAGAAATCAAGAAGCTGTAACTGTAGCGCATCATTTTGTAACGAGTATTATATGCATTTACGGAGTACCTGACATGCTAGTCACAGATCAGGATCAAATTTTTTTTTTAAGTGATATTTTAAAAGTACTTGCAGTTTTAAAGATAAAAAGATCCAAACAACAAGTTATCACCAGAGTCCAAACCAAGACGCTAGAACGCTCTCCTTAAAGTTCCTAGAAGAATATTTCAAGACACTTATTAAGACATCTAAAACAGACTGGGATAATTAGATTCCCTATGCAACATTTACATATAATACTACCTCACACTGCTACACATTTTTCTCCATTTGAACTTTTATTCGGACATATTCCTACATTACCAACATCAGTTAAACAACCACCTAAAGTCAATTATACTTATGATGATTTCATAAACAATCTTAAACAAAAAATGCAACATTCTAATCAATTAGCTAAAAGAAAACTTATTAAAATGTAAAACATATCAAAAATAATTACGATAAAAACAGTTATACCAGAATATTCGAGATTGGTGACAAAGTGTTACTTACGACGAATCAGTTCGACATGGCAGAAGTAAAAAACTTTCCGCCATATGGATTGGTCCATATACCATTATAAAAATATCAGATGTAAATTATACAATTCAAAGGGAAAAAAAATAAACAAACTATTCATGCAAATGAATTAAAATATTTTTATTATTAGGAAACTAAACATAATCAGTATATATAGATTATAAAAACTAGAATTAATAAATTTTAATTAGCTTATTATTAGGTATATATATTTTGTTTTAGAGGTTAATTTATTTATAATAATTTACCATAACGCGGTTATTTGCGGTTCCTCATCCAGAAACTCTTACGATATCGTATATTAATAAAAAGTACGTAGATATAATACTAAAAAATTGCGGTGGTGTCACTATAGGTAAACAATGTAAAGCTTATAGCGCATCATCAATGCTAATCCCTCATGGAAATACAGTCCAGTCCTATATTTCAAGTGATTTTATTCCACCATTCGACATTAGTGATAATTGTTGAGAAAGGATAAAGGAAGAAAAATAAACATTAGTGAAATATTTCTCAACAAACATTATAGGAAATTAACAAAGCACATCCCCGAACTTAATGTAGCGAGCCTTAAGCTAGAAGATATTGAAAAGTTAGGTGATGAAATTCTAAAGAGGAAACTTGTAAACAATTATACATTTCCAGCATCTGTAGTTGCCTATATCTTAGCTCTTCTTGCTATTATTTTTGTATTTATAAATTGTATACAAAATGTACTAACAAGACATCCTGTTGCGGAATTATTCAAAACTTATGCATTAGAGTTAATCAGTCTTTGGAACCATCTTCTAGAAATAGTGATAGATATTTTGCTCATTATAATCGTAATATTAGCCAAAACTCTGAAAATGTAGGTAACTATGAAAACTCCGAAGGAGAGAATGTTAATTTACAGGCGCCCTCGCACAGACCCATTGGGTGCCATCAGGCGACCATTAAAAAGAGAAAATAATTTCCCGCATTTGATACATTTTAAATCTGCAATAGTTATAAAAAAAAATGTTAGTTGGTTAAGTCTTAAGTTAGTTATAATTGAAGTAGTTAAGACTTGTATAATACTTTTATATATGTACTTTTATTCATTTCCATCCCAGGTTATACTAATAATTAATTATATAAACATTTGTTTTGAGATTTCATATCACTTTCACCTCATTAAATCTCTCATTAAGGGGGAGGTGTTGTGAACATACATTTAATATGGTTATATGTATATGTATTTTTTTTTTTTTTTTTTTTTTTTTTATTTTTTTACCCCTTATTCTACAGCTATGCCTAAAAGAATTTAAAGATTTTACGAAAATACCATCAACATTATTATTCTTCTCAGAATGATGGGTGATGCAAATAAACAGAACCATTACCCTAAGATGAAATTTGGAAGAAATAGTCACAAATAGTTGCATCATTTTGGTTTCCTTTGGAATTCGTTTACTTTCAGACGCGATGTCTGGTTTCTATTTACTTAAGAAATGGTCATGTTTGTCCCTTGCAAACCTACCTGAAAATATTGTTAAGAAATGTGGGTACGCCCGTGGGTTTTCGGAGAGGGCATTCTCATAAAAGTACGGTCACAGAAGGGACCGAGGTCATTCATAAAAATTTTTCATAGACCTAATATATACTAAATTTATATTTTTGTATTAAAAGTTTAAAAATAAAAGTAATAACAACTTAGTAAGAATTTAATTATAAAAAAAATAAAGAATAACATTCCCAACAAGTGGTGATACGAGTCAAATAGAGAACTACAACATTTGGTGGCAGCGACTACAAGATTGGTGACGACGGTGGTCCAATCCAGGATCACGACACCATAACCATATCAAAACTGCAAACAACATGACTTTATGTGTTAAGAGTTATAATATATTTTGTACCATTTTAAAACGACAAAAAAAATAAAAAAAAAAAAAAACATTAAATAATATTTACTTAAAATTACTCGAACGAGGTCGAGCTAACGAGACACGATCGTTCCTTAAACAGAATATTACGTAATTAACATTATAAATGGATACCGCCTGTTTAATTCACACCAACATCTACATCACGTCACAATAAATCCGATAAAATATCGCGAATTTCTTTGACAGAAAAAAGGGCCATTTCTATATGGTGGGTCTTTAAATTTTGCTCGATCGATATATTATGGGCGATTCCATATTAAGTGGGATTTTTTGTGTCCCGTGTGAATTTTTTATCTCATTGGTGATATATTAAAAATCTGTTTATGGATTTTTATGCCAATACCAATTCCTACAACAATCACCATGTATATTCCCAAGTAGAATTTACAGGTATTTTAAAGGAGCGGAAGATCTGTCCAAAACATATTTTCTTTTTACCATTTTTAAAACAAATTAATAATATCCGAATTATTTAACTAATCAGCCGCAAATAACAAGCGATTACCAGAATCTCAGAGTGTTGACACATCGACTAGAAATATTTAAAAACGACTAGGAAAATGCATATTAAAAGTAAAAACTTTAGAAACCGGGACTCCGATAGATAGCAGATCGATGGTTTGATTGATTGATTGACTGAGATTAGAGCTATCGTTTTATCGCTTAATCCAAAACCGCAGGACTATACTAAACAACACTTTATTTCAATACTAATATAAAAAAAAAAAAAAATTATTTTGAAATTTAAACTCCTCTGATTTTCTATCTCACACTCTTGTTTTTATGAATAAACACCAATGAATTGATATTTATATTTTAGATAATACAAGTATTTTTACAGGCCTACCTTATATTTGTCTATTTTTTTAGTTTTGTCCAGTGTTTCCAACTCTCAAAAATTTATCTCCCTAAAAATTTAAAACGCTTGCATCAAAAAACCCCAAAATGTCTCTAAAAACCTAAAAATATAAATAGTAATAAATAAACAATTTGTTGTTTTAAGTGGTTGACCATACAACGTGATCCACCTTGAGAATTAGTAGCCGACTGTTCGAAACTTTCCCTTAAAATAATATCAAAACCTTCGCTTAAAATCCAAAGGAAACCAAGCTAAAATCCCCACAACTGTTATCCAAAGATTCGGTGATTCACAAGAATAAATTACATTAATTTGTTACAGTGTATCTAATGCGGCGTCAATATTATGTATTACGCCAATAGTCACCAAAGTCACCTCGTCATATTAAAAAATCACAGGGTCATTATTTACATTTTATCGTGACCCAGTCGTCACGTGATCAACGTTGAGCATTCTAAACGCAATTTGCAACAATGCCAACTTTCAACATGTACCCTCCTATTTTAGGGATTTTGCAATGTATTGAATATAAATGAGGTGCGAAAATATTGAAAAACGTTGTTCAATTCCGATCTAATGGAATGAAAACTTAATGTAGAAGTTAATAATTTTTAAATAGCCCTTTAAAACAATAATAAAATAATAATATTACTTACATAAATAGTAAAGAAAATTTCATTAAAAACAGTAACCGCATTATTGGCAACGGCGGACAGCATAGGCACTTTCGATTGGAGTAAACTGGGATAAATCGATTATTTTCGGATGTTTCCGGTTACTATTTTTACTACAAGGTTACTACGATGGTCTTCCGCGCGCCTACACGCTTCGTAGGGGAATCGAGTGGGGTAAACAATTTTCGTCCTTATTAGGAAATGACATTTCGACATTCCTTTGTTGTGCGTGAAATTGTTTTGGTGGTGTTCCGTGTTTCGTCTTGTGTTTTTTTATATTTTGAACGTTTTGAACAGTTTTTTTTGACATTTCTTAGTTTTTTAGTGTTTGTGTATATATATATAGTGTTTAGAGACTCGTATAATACGTGAAAATGAACCACTACTGTGTAGTTTGTAAAAACAACAGCAAAATTAATTCGGACTTGTCATTTCACCGGTAAGTAAACAAAGAGCTAGCCATTTTATCTGTAAGACAGTGGTGTTACTTTTTATGTTAAGTTATTACTTTTAACACCTGTTTGGAAAAAGAAAAATTTTACTATAACAAAAAAAGGGAATAATAACTAATAATATTATTAATTTCAGTTTTCCTACGAAAATGGATAGAAAGCAAATTTGGTTTGCTTTGTTAGGCTTTCCTGAAAACAGAATTCTATCAAAAAGAGCCAAAATTTGTAGTATGCATTTTGAAACATCAGATTTTAATTATAGAACTGATGGAGTAAAATTTTTAAAAGCTGATGCTTTTCCAAAACCAGTTAACCCATTTAGTTTCTCACCGTCAGGCTCAAGGTAACTAGATTTAACTAAGTTATAAATACATTATTTATTAAAATTGGTTGATAAATATTTGGATAAATTAGATTAAATAAGCAGTTTGTTCTACACATAGTATGTGAAAAAGTACTATATCTATGTAGGATATTAAATTATATACATTTTTTGAACAAATTAATATTTAAAAAAGAATGACAATTTTGTTAATTTTTAGTTCCAGTTCTGATTTAAACACGGTATCCACAGAAACAAAAAAGTATGTTATAATAAAATTATAGGTTATATTTTATCTTAATTAATTATATTTTATTATTAGGTGTCATGTACTTCATGAAATACAGTCAAGTTGTAGTGAGGTCTATAATATGGATAAAATACCTACGTAAGTTTAAGATATATAATATTATATGGCGTCATAGTTGGCTTAGAAATGTGGTTTTATATGTGAAATACATAATATATTTATTTATATTATATACATATATAGGAAGCATATGAAAATTTATATTATAAATAGTCACTTCTAAGTCTATTTAACGCCATTTTATTCAATCATATGGGTATAATTTCACTCGACAATAACCAGAATTGACTCAAAACAAATACGTAGTTCAATTTCAAATTTATTATTGTATCAGTTTTGGTCCTAGAAAGATTAACATAGTAAATTGCTATATTTATTTTAGGGAAAGTCCTACAATTAGTGCAGCTGAACTGTATGACCAGGAACATGGTTTAATTAATTTTGCTGGGCCATCAAGTGTATGGTAGGTTTATGTATATATCAGCAAAGATAAAGATTAATTTTTTAAATATCAATATCTAAAGTCTACTCTGTTATGAAATTTGTTGCACACATGGTAATTATTATTTATTTGTTATAGTTCAGCTGATCTAATTTCTGTAGAAGAGTGTGATAAAGAAAATATGATAATGAATAAGCCAGCATCATACGTTTAGTAAGTATTTATAAGAATTTTAGTAATACATATATAGGGTGGCGCACCTCATTCGTCTCGGTTGATTATACGAAAACGGAAAGATCTAGAAACAAACTTTTTATGGGTATATGTAGAGGCGCAATGTGCATAATTTAAAATTATTTTCAAATGTACAAGGTTTGTCAGAACTAAGATCCATACCAAAGTTATATTTTTTCTTATGGAACACCCGGTATTTTATTTCATTTTTGGATTCTCGGGCATAAAATAAGACTTATTATAATGGTTTAATATGTTTAAATGCTTTGATTTTTGAGATATTTAAAAATATTTAAATATGCATGCTGTAATAAAAAAACTTTGTCAACACCCTGTACATTACTGTTCAGAGTTAATTCTTGTGCTGCTTGCTTCTATAAAAGAACCAAATAAGGCAAATTAATTTTCTTCACTTCTGAAAATTTTAGTTTAATATGTATACTTATTAATTTTTTTTTGTAGTAACGATACACAGACATTGACTAGTGTCCCTTGTAACTCACCCATTTCTGACTCCTCAGTAACTTCTAGTGCCTCAGAAACGAAAGAAGTAATACTGGGTGAAATGAGGGTAACTGAAGATTTACCTAGTGATGTGCGTCCATTTCAAGGAAATCTTCCCTTAGTTGAAATGCCACATAAAAAGAGGTAAAAATTCTTAAATATTAAGGTGCGTTCACACCAGCTGCACCGCTCCGCTCAAATCATTTTTTAACATATACTTTTGTGCGCGCTAAAAAAATACACTTCAAAGGTACATGTTAAAGAAATGTTTTGCGCGGAGCGGCGCAGCTCGTGTGAACGCGCCTTTACCTACTTATTATCAAACAGTTTTATGATCAAAATGATGCTAACAGATAAATAAATTCTAGAAATTTCTTTTTAAAATATTCAGCTGTAACATCTATAGAGTTTTCCAGATCATATTCCTTTAGAATTAAGTAGCAATTTGTGAGGTTAGAATAACATGGTTCTATATTTTACATCTTCATTAATTTCAGAAAGAGAAGTTACTATGTAGCTGACTTGGGTAAAGAGGACTTTGATACTCCGACCAAGCAGGAAAAAAATATCAAATTGATAAAGGAGACACACAAAAAATATCAATCGAAAATACATAATTTACAAAAAAATTTACAAAGATTAAGGCAAAAAGTAAAAAGTTTAACTTCTTTATTGGACCATTTAAAAAGCAAAGCTTTGATAACAGAATCTTCAGAAATACCTATAAGGGTAAATTTTTTTGCGTATATCTTTTCATGTAAGCACTTCAAAGGTTTATTTTTAGGCATCAGTAGGCAGTGCTAAAGCAATATTTGAAAGAATGTTAAGGGGTTCAAAAACACAAAAATATTCAGAAGAGTTGAAGTCCTTTGCTCTTACTTTATCGTTTTATTCACCAAGGGCCTACAATTATGTACGAGAAACATTAAACCGTTCTTTACCTCATTTGGGAACAATTTCTCGGTGGTATCAGTCCATAAATGGTTCGCCAGGCTTTACTCAAGAAGCACTGATAGCCCTTAAAAGTAGAGTTAAGGAACAGAAAAAACCAATCTACTGCAATTTGGTTATGGACGAGATGTCCATTAGAAAACAAGTGGAATGGACAGGTAGTAAATTTACAGGGTATGTAGATATTGGTACAAATATTGATTCCGACATGTTACCTGAGGCTCGTGAAGCAATTGTGTTTATGTTAGTTGCCATAAATGATCATTGGAAAATTCCAGTTGGGTATTTTTTAATAGATGGGTTAAGCGGGTCTGAAAAAGCCGAGCTAGTAAAGAAATGTTTAAGTTTTATCAGTGAGAGTGGAGTTAATGTAACCTCATTAACTTTTGATGGGGCACCTGCCAATTTTGCCATGGTAAAATCACTAGGTGCTAATCTAAGCAATGTTAAAGAGCTAAAAACTAGTTTTCCACACCCCGTTACTAATGAAAAAGTCTTTGTATTTCTTGACCCATCGCATATGATTAAACTTATTAGAAATTGTTTTGCTTCACAAAAAGTTTTAGTAGATCAAAGTGGCGACTTAGTTAAATGGGATTACATAGAAAAACTCGTTGAATTACAAAATATTGAAGGTTTGCATGCTAGCACTAAGTTAAAATTAAGGCATTTAGAATGGGCTCGAGAAAAGATGAAAGTTCGGTTAGCCACCCAAACGTTAAGCAAAAGCGTTTCTGATGCGCTTTATTTTTTAGCATACGATTTAAAAGAGCCGAATTTTATAAATTCTGTGGCAACCGCTAGATTTGTTTTACTTTTTAATAATCTTTTTGATATATTTAATTCAAAAAGTAGATTTTGTAAATATATTTATAAAAAACCTCTTTCCAATGCAACAGAACATACATTTTTTAAATTATTTGATGAAGCATCATTATATATTAATAATTTAAAATTAAACGATAATGCCGTTGTAAATTCTGCTAGAAAAGTTGGCTTTCTGGGTTTTCTGATAAATATTGAAAGTGTAAAACAATTTTATAAAATGTATGTTTTACAGAAAAAGGATCTAAAATATATATTAACTTACAAGTTATCTCAAGACCATTTAGAGTTATTTTTTGGTAGTATCAGAAGTAGGGGGGGATTTAATAATAATCCGACAGCAAGACAATTCGAAGCAGCCTATAAAAGGCTTCTTGTGCACACCGAAATAACTGCAGGAGAAAGGGGTAATGCAATAAATATTTCATCTATCAGTATATTATCATGTCCAACCAAAATATCAGGAGATCAGAATAATGAAAATACAGAATATTATAATACATTACAGAAACGTATCAGGGACAATATAACAGAACAAAATTATTTGATGTCATCTGCATGGGATCTTACAATATACGTTCAAGATATTGTGGCATACATAGCGGGCTACGTTGTAAAATCTGTTAAAGCCTCTGTTAATTGCTTCAAATGTTTAGAAATATTATTAACTAAAGATGAGGTTTCATTACTTCAAAAGAGAAAAACTTATGGGAAGTTAACATGCGCTTCTGATGTAACAATTAAGATTTGTCATCGAGCAGAGAGATTTTTTAGATTTTTTAATAAAACTCATGGGATAGTGAGCGGTAAGATAGGCAACCATTTAATAAATTTACTAATTACAAATACTGTTCAGGATCTGCCAAACGATATTTTTAATAACTTTGCAGATCATTTGTTTGATGATGATCCTGTAGACAATCATTGTTTAAAAGTAATAAAATTATTGTTAAAACATTATTTTGAAATTAGAATCACATATGAGACTAAAAAGAAAAACGATGCTATTAAAAAACAAAGAATTAGAAGCCTCAACACAAAATTAATTTTATTTAAAAATCAATGAATAATTTTACATAATTTTTTTGTTTATTAAAAATATGTATGTTCTTGAAAATACCTCTGGGTTTTTCGCCACTAAAAGGAAATTTACAAAATGAAAAAGTTATTATTTTGATAAGTCATTATTGATTTATTGATTATTTATGAAGTTTTCTCTTGTATTTTCACATTAATGATTTCACAATTACAGTAGTAGTAAAGTATAGTGACAGAGAATATTTAAACAACGACCGCCCTAATAGTTTTCCAAACCTATTATAAAATTGCAACTCATGGAAGAAAGTATGCACGGTGGCGTTTTTTAGCATTTTACGAAAAGATAATCGGCCGTCGGTGGAGTTAGAAAATATTTGTACTAAAAATGTATGCAGGGGTGAGGGTAGTTTTCACCCTTTCCCTACTTTTTCTTAAATTTTGTGAAAGTCAAATGTTAGAGCACTTAAATAACGGTTCTTAAAATATCTGAAAAAAATGTGTTTATTTTTTTAAAGTTTCATGCCCTCTAGCGGACAAACAAAGCACTTTCGTAGAGGTAAATTGTGCCCAATGTACTTATTTTGATTCCAAAATACGTAATGGTTCTATGTCCACGGAATATTGGGATACCCTGTATAGTATCTAAGAGTATTTCACCTTAAAAAACAACTTTAAAAATCGAACATTTTAATACTGCTCTCTTACAAATTACTCATTAAAAATATATAATAGAATAGGTACAAAAATGGACTACTTAAAAAAAATTATATATCAAATATTTATTTACTTTCCCTCACCCAAGAGTCACCCTGTATTATTAAATTAAAATTATGTTTTATAGATCATTGGTTTTGAAATAGTACTTTTATTAGGGTTTCCAAACCGGGATCCCGGTGTATGTTTAATCTCGAAATCCCGATATTAAATCCCAGGATCCTGAAAATCTCGAAAAATTTAAATGAACATTCTAAAATTTCGACTTTATACACTTTAGTCGTTCAAAGATTCTTTAGATTAAATTTCTCATTCTGATAGTCAATCCCGGAATTATATGTTCTAACCCCATGATTTCAAAACGGAATCCCGATCCCGTAAATTGGAAACCCTGACTATATGGTTAATTTTTTCATAATGCTTCTAACAAGATCAAAATTTTCTGACATTTTTATTGTCTCACAATGGATTTTAGTTGCACCAAAATATTGTTTAAATGTAATTTAGTACTTAATATAACAGGACCATCGTACTTTTCAGCTTGAAAGTATGCAATATGTTTCGTAAAATAATTTCAAATATTAACTGGCATATTAAGAACAGCATTTTAAACTTAGAATTTATTTATGTTAATTAAAAAAACAAATTTATGTTCGATTAAGAAATTCATGGTTACTTTGACTTTTATACTAAAACGTTTTCTTCCCAAATAACATATCACAAATTATATTGGACGCGTAAGTACATTTTCTATAAATTTTTCTTTGTAAAAGTGAATATACTTCCTTATGTTTGATCAATTTGGACATTTAGTACATTCCTAGATAAGACTATGTAGATGATATATTCATTTTGTAGAATCGAAATGAATACTAATACTCTAGTATTTCATAGGATAAGTTAATATTTCTCTGAAGAATTTTCTGTAATTATTTAATACAATTTCTTTGTGTCATTTTAATATACAATTGTTTTGCCTCTTTCAACTGTGCAGTTTTTTGTTGAAATGTACAATTTCAAGAATTTTATTTATTTATCGTTATACATATTAACATTAAATATCCCATCGTACAAATACATGTATACACAAAAGTGTATAGATTAATATATAAACATATTTCAAAATTTCAAATATCTTAAGAACAAGAACAATAGAACTGTTACATATAGTTGGATTATTATTAAATTTGCGCTGTGCTCTAATGATACTTAAGGTGCCTACAGATTGACGAGAAGCGCACGAGCCGAGCGCGAGATATTTCAAATTGTGTGGACGGGTCTCGCGAGCCAACCTATGGAGTTTCGTTGATATCTGTCTTCTATCGGATTTTCGCAGTATGGGCGGGCACTTAAAAGTCGCGCGAGACTGCGATATATCATTGCATGCTATACATAGCTTGCTTGGCTCGTGGCAGACGTCTCTCATAAAATGGATTGAAGGAGTCTCTTACCATGTCTCTAAATGATCTTGTGAAAATTTGAAACTCGTTACGATCATACCATAGTTAATTTTAATAAAATCGACTTATATATTTAGAAAATAAACTTTCAATAGATGCTAGACAGCCTAGAAGCAAACCTGTTTCTGATTATATAATGACCATCAATTAATTACTTATTAAAATATTTTTACAAAATATGGATATATCACATAAGAAAAATAGTAAAACAATAAATATGTATCACTGAATGGCTGCCAGAAAGATCTTTCTAAACGTTATAAACCTTGTAGTTTTGACATCTTTTAAAAAATAAAAGCATTTGCTATGCTTTTACGTTTGAGCATCAAATTTGAACATTATCTTTTCTATATTGCTTTGAAGCTATGAAACTTACTTTCTTGTAAAACTTCAAAATTTTGTTAATTTTTTTTGTTACTATAAATAATTCCATTTAATTTTGTCTCGATTGTTATTGTAATATTGTGCATTATGATATTTAACAAACTACCTAATAGCATAAAGGGCATTACTCGAATGGAAATTTTTAAAAAGACAGAAAAATTCTAACTTATTTAGAACTCCATTGCTTACAGGCGTCAGTATTTAATATTGTTACGGATTTCGTGGGTCCTCTAATAGGATGCATGATGAAACACTTAACATATAACTAACTATTTAATAAACCTTCGCCAATTTGTCACATATTGCTCCAGAAAATATATTGAATATTTATTTGCATGTTTCAAAATAAACGTTGTTTATTATTATTTTTGTTAAACCATTGTACTTTGTCCTCAGATAATTTCTAATAAACTTTTACATTTAGATAAGTCAAGAAATATGTTTTCAGGGAGAATGGGGACGATAAAAATGGCAAAGTTAATTGATATAATTAAGGCTAATTATTAAACTATATTTAAGGCATCAGCATCATTAAACAGTCAAAGAGGTAATCACTATACCTGTATCTCACGGAAATGTTAAATATTATTTTACTAAACTAGCTTTTTTCCTGTTAAACCAACTACACAAAAATATCTGATTGGCTTATGAAAACGGTCATTTACTAAACACATCATAACTTCTCTTGTTTCTGGAAGCGAATAGGAATCTATATTCATATCCATATCGATGTAGCAAGTAAATATTTATTACCAATCCAGCGAATTTTTCTAATGAACTCATCCATTACTAGCAGTAAGTAGCTTTTTTGTGTATTTTATTCCCATTTTTTAAGCTTCTTGCCTGGACTATACCATTGTCAGTTCTATACCATTTTTGAGAAAAGTTGTGGGGTTGAGCAAAAACGTAACTTATTTTTCTCTGACAAATGCCGCGAGGCCTCTGGTGGGTAGATTGGACGTGAAGGAAAGCAAAGTAGAAGAGTAAACTGTCTGGGCGCCAAGCAATATTTTTTGTTCCACCTCATCGTATTGAGCTCCAAAAACCACGGTAGACCTGATAAGTAACGGCAGTCAAAGCTGTAGTGGATCTACTAAGAGGGCACTCCTACAGGTATGGGAACGTAATGGGATTGATGGACGAAGCCAGGTGCAGATTCTGTCAATGTGAAGAAGAAACGACAGAACACATTTTAAGTCGGTTTCTGTAATAGCCAATGATAGGCCATTGACAAAGAACTCTATATTAAAAAAATAAAAGAATAGAACTGGAGAATGTAACCTAAGGATCAGAAGAGGACCGTTATAGATCTGAAAAGGTCGCAGTGGATCAGGTCACCTTGAAGAATCTAATCTAATCCACTCAGTCATCCAATGTATAACATTGTTTTTGAAACATTTCTGTAAAGCCTTTTTTATAAATTTTCTGCATTAATTCATGTTTTGTTTGTAATACAACGCAAATAATTAATATAATATAATTATAAAATAATATAATTGTATGCTATTGTTCAAGAACTTTGCTTAACTTTGCTACTTAAAATGTATGTTTCTATTTATATTATAATTTTTGTTTGTTTATTATTTTTCGTATAAAGGCGGACTCTGAGAACTCGTGTACTTGGCAAATATTTTTTATTAACGTACAGTTTAGAAATTCTGTATAGATCACCGATGCACCCTCTATATCCTGTGTATACCAATTACAAATGTTTGTCAAGTACACGAGTCGTCTGAGCGCCCCATAATGGAAATAGGTACTCATATTTGTTAAATATCTGATAAAACTAAATACATTTCAAATAACAAAAAAAATAGAAAAGGTAAATATATATGTCTGTGTTAAAAAATATACCAAAGATAATTTTATTGGTTTTCAATCTGTTAAAAATATGGTTTATTATTAATAGGTATGTCTGTACGGAATTTTTCTAGTGGGACTATTATGTATAATACAATCTAAAAAACCGCATAGAGTTGGCATGGAGATGTATATCCAGTCAGTTTATATTTAAAATTATATAGTAAATGTCATTGCTTGTCATTTCCAAGCCAACTTGACGCCGTTTTTACTGGATCATATGCTATTATTTTTAATTATAAGTTAACTTATTCTGGAGTTCCTGATGTACATTTTTTTTAAATAAATAGAATTTCTTATCAGAAATTTGGCAATTTTGGCGAAGGAATTTTAATATTATCTTGGGGAAGGCAATACAGTATTAATCAAAGCGTTGGCTTCTGACTCTATTAAAATTCGTGTTTTATTTGTTAAGTTTTAACTTAATTTCTTCTAATTCTGTAGGTATCTAGAATATAATATGAGACCTAACATTGTGATGTAATGATAACTATTGTGTAATAACTTTAATTTGTATTTTGTATAATAAATCTTCGACCATGTCACTCATCTTTCATTAACTATTAGTCTATAATACATTATTCCTAATATATGTTTTGTATTTTGTTGTGTTAGGTCTAATTATATAAATATTTCTTTTTTTAATGCATTTTAAAATAAATGTCGTCATTAATACATTGTACTATTTTTAATATTAAAGTAGTGTTGAAAAATAAGTCCTGTAGATTATTTAATTAGACCCTTGTCCTTTTCTTTTTTTACCTCCCACCTATGTTTTATTTTATTTAAATAACATTAATATTATAAATTATCAGTATGCATATTTATTAAATTTGTAAACCTTTTTTAAATAGGTATATTTTCATGTAATTTGTTTTGTGAATAAATAATAAATAAAGTATAATTTTTATGAAACTATATGTGGAAATGTTTAAAATGTGAATAAGCAATGTAAGAAAATAGATATATATTAAAAAGCACTAAAAATGAGCTCTTCATGTCTCCATTTTTTTGAAAAGATTTTGTGTTCCAACACATTCATTGTGAATTTCAAATTAAGTAAGTGTTATAAAGTTTTTTTAATGTTTTTAACTAAACCGGGTTATCCAAATCTATTAGTCCACGTTCTAGAGCAAGCTCTTTAAATTTAGTAAACAGAAAAACACATTTACTCTATTTCAGCCCACTCCAATCATTAACAAAAGCGAAAAATATGCAGATACAGTGCATTTTCATAGTAATAATATTCCCTTAACATTTCATTACTCATTCGCTTTTCTTTTTTAAGTTAAAACACATATTTTATCGCCATGTAGTACCGCTATAACATACCGTACCACTAACATTTAGAAAGAAGCTGCCAGTTTAAACAAGGAATCGCCACCTTACGATTTACACATTTATTTTAAATTACCCTGAATGTAAAGAGAAAGAAAATAACAAATCCTCAATTTTATAGTATATAAGTTAAGTCTGTGAATATAATATGTAAATCTTACAGTAATGTAGGTAAATTATCTACATTCTATCTTTAGCATACACCAAGAACAACCAACCACTAAAAAATTTAACTTCAATAAAAAATAATAATAACATTTGTTGGATTCTATCCCTTCCTCCCATCCTTTACCCGAAAAACCTTAGTGGGTACGTAGCCGTAGTCGAATACGAGAGAGAGACAAGATCGGCCGAGTACACAGTGTACACCTCCAAGCGCGCGCTATCCTCAAGTGTTTTTGTTCAAGCAAAGAAATCCAAGCAGGTACAGAAGAGTCCAGAACGGGAATAAAGGTGAGTGCCCACAGTCCTGATACATTAACTCACCTTAATGAACTGAGCCCATTAATTCTCGCCCGTAACATTGTTCCTTCCGCCGCAGATCCCTTTCTGAACTACATACATATCTTACTTATACTCAATTAAATTGAGTTATCATAATTAATTTCTCAAAACTATCTAAATGTCCATTAATATTTTTGTAATATATTATTTTAAATATATTCAATAAAATAAATTCTCGAACAAAATCTATATTTATCTTCTCTTTAACGCAGTAAAAAGGTGGTACATTTTTTGTCACTGGTTCCACTAGCCAGGAATTTGCCACCGACCGATCGATTTTAAATTGCCGTACCGGTGTTAAAAGCGATATCTAGCGCTGTTTCGCGATACTGGTCCGGATATTTCTTTTTCACGCTCAAATTTATCGATACGCATTTAGTCTCAACTCTGGTCTGTTCTATACTCTCTCTCTTAATAGATTTTAATTTTTAATTAATAAAATAATAATTATTATTATAATATATAATTAATTTTAATTAAAAATAATAATTTATTTTCTCTCTCTCTCTCTCTCACACACACACATACACTCTCTCAGTGAATTATTCTATTTCTCTCTTACTCTCTTAGTTAATTACTCTCTCTCTATCTCTCTCTCTCTCTCTCTCTCAGTTTACTTATTATATTCTATAATGTATTTTATTTTCTCACCTTATAAAGTGAAAATGTAATAATTATTTTCTCATATAATATTATTCATTGTAGAATATATCATTTCTCTCTCTCTCTCTCTCTCTCTCTCTCTCTCAGTTAATTGTATATTCTATAATATTTTATTTTTTTTTTTTTTTTTTTTTAAAATATATAATAATTGTTTCTCATATAATATTCTATTGTAGAATATATCATTCTCTCTCTCTCTCTCAGTTAATTATTATATTCTATAATATTTTATTTTCTCACCTTATAAAATTAAAAATATAATGAGTATTTTCTCATATAATATTTTGTTAGCTAGAATATCTCTCTCTCTCTCTCTCTCTCAGTTAATTATTATATTCTATAATATTTTATTTTCTCACATTATAGCATTCCATTTTCTCTACTTACGCTCTAGTGAGATTTTTATAATTTTCGTTATGTCTGCAGACGCTCGCAAATTAAAAACTCTTATAGCTCAACGCTCTGTAGAACTTACTAAAATTAAAGAACTTAAAAAATCCGCTGATCAAGCTCTTGAAGATCAAATTTTCACTAACTTTAGATGTAGACAAAACACTTAGAGATATTGCCAGAGCTTTTGATGAATTCATAATATAATTTTATTGGTTTCCACTTTTGGGATAATGGCGATATTGATCCTCATGTCAATTCAAACTGAATTTGATAGTTATTATTTTCACATTGAAGCATTATTCACAAATTTATCATTCCACCAAACGAAATCGTAGCTGGATACTACACAATTACAAAACACTACTGCTCAATGTTCGGTAAAACTTCCTAAAATTGAGGTACACCATTTTGATGGTGAATTTAAACATTGGCAAACATTTATCGTTATGTTTGATTCTCTTATACACTGTAACTCGTCTCTTAGTGATATATCGAAATACAACTATCTAGTGAGTTTCTTACGAGGTCCTCCTTTAGCTTTTGTATCTAGTACTCCACTTGCCAATCAAAGGAATTATATTATAGCATATCAAGCCTTAAAAATAAATACGATAAGAAACGTTTGATTGCAAAAGCTCACTGGCAGGCTCTAGAGAATATTAAGCCCATCTCTAGCAGAAAATAATCATGAAGCTCTAAGAAATATGATTGATATTTATACTCGTAATATTACAATTTTAAATGCTTGGGTTTTCCACAGAGGTAAGGTTTTGTGCTATTTAATATGATTTATGATAGACTTCTAGAAATTTTGCAAACTAATTTTGAACTGGAATGTGGCTCTGTTTTATCACAAGATATGCTATACCTCAAATCCTTTTAGATACACTCATTTGAATTTCTTAGAGAAGAAGAAGTAATGTTCAGCCCCAAGATACAATCCTACTCCTAACTAAATCGTTTTTTCTCATTTTAATAAAATGGTAATTATGACAAAACTAAAACGAAGTATTCACAAAGAGTTAAAAATAATCCTACCTCTTCCTTTGTTGTCAACACTCAGTTTAGAAACAAAATTTAACTTAATCAAGTTTGTAACAAAGGATCATTTTATTTATAACTGTAAATTTTATTGCTTTTACTCCAAAACAGAGATATGATTTAATTAAATCCCGAAGTTGGTGCTCAAACTGTCTCGGCACTAGACATTCTTCTAAGAGTTGTAATTCTCGTTCCTCATGCCGAACTTGTGGCAAAAACATCATTCGCTTTACATTTCGGTCAAATAACAATCTCCATGTAAAACGTTCATACATCATGCCAAAACTCTTGAGTTCTGCAAGCAAAGCAGCTCTATCTCAAGAAGTTGTATCTACAAATTTATTTGCAAAACATAAGAATAAAGCTCTTCTTTCTACAGCATTAATCAATGTTCAAGATGCGTGGGGTAATTTTCATGTAATACGGGCTGTAATTGACAGTGGAAGTGAGAGTCACTTTATTTCAAAATCTTGTTTTAATAAATTAGGTTTATCTAAATTTTTCCTCCCCATCCAATTGTGTGGCATCGGGAAAAATATTTCCAAAGGTTCTCACGGTGTTAGATGCAACATTAAACCTATTGGAAAGTCTGATCCGATCTACTCCTTGGAGTTTATTATATTAAATGAAATTAGTGATAATTTACCGATTAATTCTCTTCCCGTTGAACAGTTCTCAAAGTTTTCTCAATTGCCTTTAGCTGATCCCAACTTTCACCTCTCTAAACCCGTAGATATACTTTTGGGTGCAGATATTTATGGTTTCTTGATAACAGGAAACAAACTCCTCTCAGATCAAGATCAACCCGTCGCTTTAGAAACTATATTTGGATGGATAATTACAGGAAGAGTTAAAACATCTAGTGTTTCACTCTCTGTAAACTCATACTTTCTTACCTCTTATGCTTCCTTGGATCAATCACTTCAAAGATTCTAGGAGTTAGAGGACGTTCCACAATCCTCGACGCTTTCTTCAGATGAAAAGCTTGCCGAAGAACACTTTTGTAAAACATTTTCACGCACTCTTTCTGGACGTTATAAAGTATCTTTACCATTTAAAACTTTGGAACCGATCTTTGAAGGTTCTAGAGATGTCGCCATTCGTAGATTTTTCTCGCTCGAAAAACGATTGCTTCGAAACCCCCAATTGTATTCTCAATATTCTAATTACTTGCGTGAATATTTAGATTCTCAATATATGATTGCCGTGCAAAATCCTTCTCCCAACGCTCATTCTTATTATCTGCATCATCATTGCGTAATCCGATAAGATAGTCTCACGACCAAACTTAGAGTTGTCTTTGATGCTTCCTCTCGAGATTACACAAATAAATCTTTAGATGACACTCTCTCTTAACTGGGCCAAAATTACAGTCAGATATTTTATTATTTTACTTCGATTTTAGATCTCATTTGATTGTATTTGCTAGCGATATTAAACAAATGTTTTGTCAAATTCTTGTTAATGAAAATCATACTGAATACCTCAAAATTTTATGGCGATTTAACGCTAATGAGCCCATTCAAGAATACAAACTTACTCGCGTTACTTTTGGTTTAAGCTGTAGCCCATTTTTAGCCATTCGAGTTATAAAACAAATTGCTTTAGAAAATTTAGTAAAATCCCGAAGCATAAAAGATTTTAGATATGGATACGTATGTCGATGATATTATATCTGGTTGCGATTCTCTTTCTCTTGCTATAAAAATTCAACGCGATCTCATTTCTATACTCAAACACAGCGGTTTTGAACTTAGAAAATGGACTTAGAATAGCTCAGATTTTCTTTCTCAGTTATCTCCAAATGAATGCAAAATGGATTCTTCTCTCTCTTTAAATATAAAATTCTCTTTCTTCCTCTAAAGTTCTAGGACTAAACTGGAATCCCTCTACAGATGAATTTTTCTTTTGATTCACCAGTGTTGTCCTTGACAAACAAAATTTGTAACAAACGCAATATTCTTTCACAACTCGCAAGCATATTCGATCCTTGTGGCATGTTGGTTCCTCTCTCTCTTCACCTAAAACTGATTATACAAGATTTGTGGAAGTTAGGTATAAATTGGGATGATCCTGCTCCCAATAACATTGCTACATCTTGGTATCAACTCGTTCAAGAATTACCTTGTATTTTCTCTCTCAAAGTTCCTCGATATTTTCTCACTCTCAAATATTTATCCCTGGAAGTACATGGTTTTTGTGATGCTAGTGAAAAAGGCTATTGTGCAGTAATTTATTTTAGGATAATTCTTCCAGATAACTCTGTAAAAACAAATTTTGTCTGCGCTAAAGGCAAAGTAGCTCCACTCAAAAAAATCTCAGTTCCAAGACTGGAACTCTGCAGCCTTACTTCTGACCAGGTTAGTTGATTTCGTTAGAACTTCTCTTTCTAATAAACTTATTAATGTTAGTACGATTGCATGGTCCGACTCGATGGTTGTTTTGCATTGGCTTAAAAGTGAACCATATAAGTGGAACACCTTTGCTTAAGCAATACAGAGTTTCCCAAATTCAAGAAATTACCTCCCTTCTTATTTGGCGTCATGTAGTCTCAAAAGACAACCCCGCTGATCCAAGTTCTCGTGGTCTTCAACCTAGTGAGTTACTCGACAATGCCTTATGGTGGGCGGGACCTCCATGGCTAAGCCAACCGGAATCTTATTGGCCACAATCAATTTTTACTTTCCCTGAAATTGAAGAAGAACAACGAAAAGTTATATTGACATGTACTTCACAGCCCTCATTGTTTGATACTCTCTTTGAAAAGTTCTCTTCTTTCTAAAATTATAAATGTGTCACGTTTTGCAGACGCTTTCTCTATAATACTCGACATTCTAAATCTCGTAAAACCTCTCCTCTCTCGAAATTTGAAATAAATGAAACTCTAGAATGTATTATTAAATGTGTTCAATCACAATATTATGCTAGGAAAATTCTCTTAATAAATAATTGCAAATCTCTACCTAAATTCTTAAGAAAATTGACCCCCTTTCTCGACACCAATGGAATTCTTAGGGTTGGTGGTCGCTTGCGCATTGCTTCTCTAAATTTCTCTCAAAAACATCCGCACTCTTACCCAATAATCTTAAATTTACTACTCTACTCATAGAATATACTCATAAGCTCTATTTGCATCCCGGTCCCCAAACTCTTCACCATATTCTCGCTCAACAATGCTGGATTGTTTCTGCTAGAAAAACAATTCGTAGTGTTCTCTTTAAATGTCCTCAATGCTTTCGCGCTAATCCAGTAATGCCTCAGCCTCCTATTATGGGAGATATTCCTGCTGTAAGACTTTCTCAAGTAAAACCTTTCTCTGAAGTTGGATGCGACTATGGTGGTCCATTCTCTTTATTAAGATATCGTGCACGGGGTGCTAAGTCCTGTAAAGCCTATATTTGCTTATTTGTGTGCATGGCCACGAAAGCTTTGCATTTAGAACTGGTTTCCGACCTTTCCTCCGAGGCTTTTCTGGGTGCACTGCGTCGGTTCATTTCTCGTAGAGGTCGCTGCAATCATATTTATTCCGATTGTGGCACGAACTTTGTTGGAGCTTCTAGAGAACTGATTAATATGCTAAAATCCGACGCTGAGCAAGAACAAATTTCCTGGCGCTTCAATCCTCCAAGCGCGCCTCATTTTGGTGGCCTGTGGGAAGCAGGAATAAAGTCTGTAAAAACTCACATTAAAAGGGTTATTGGTGATCAATTGCTCACGTATGAGGAATTTTATACGCTACTGGTTCAAATAGAAGCAGTGCTTAATTCTCGTCCATTGTGTCCACAAAGCTCTGATCCTAATGACTTGTCAGTTCTTACTCCAGGACATTTTTAACCCTAGAGCCGTTAAACGCCCCTCCGGAAGATGATCTTTCCGGGATAAAATTAAATCATCTCTCTCGCTGGCAGTTGATGTCACGGATTTTTAAAGCTTTTGGAGCCGATGGTCTAAAGAATACCTTCAAACACTTTTACAAAGAGCTAAATGGAATGACTCTACTATTCCAATAGAAATAAACTCCGTTGTTTTAATAGGGATGATAATCTTATTCCGCTCAAATGGAGCATTGGAAGAGTCTTTGAGATTCACCCGGGCCATGATCGTGTTACAAGCGTGGTTACTTTAAAAACAGCAAAGGCATTCTTAAAAGACCAGTGACAAAGATATGCCACTGCCTTACCAAATCTCATAATTAAAATTTACTCTCTAAAAACATAATCATAAAACATAATCCCGCAAAAAAAACATAATCTCATTATAAACATAATTAACATCTCTTATTTAATTACTTTTCTCTACTCTATAACAAATTTAAAAAAAAACTCTCTTAATATTTAATTAAATTACACTCATGCATTAACCCCAATAGTACATTTTTTTCTAAATTTCCTCTAAATTTAACTTCATAAATTTCACTCTTACTTTCTTTTAAACATAACGCATTTTTCACTTTTTTTTATTTTGCTACTATTTCAAACGAAAGGAAATGGAAAATATTTCATTTTGGTGGGCGGTATGTTGGATTCTATCCCTTCCTTCCATCCTTTACCCGAAAAACCTTAGTGGGTACGTAGCCGTAGTCGAATACGAGAGAGAGACAAGATCGGCCGAGTACACAGTGTACACCTTCAAGCGCGCGCTATCCTCAAGTGTTTTGTTCAAGCAAAATCAACAGGTGCAATGAGTCCAGAACGGGGATAAAGGTGAGTGCCCACAGTCCTGATACATTAACTCACCTTAATGAACTGAGCCCCTTAATTCTCGCCCGTAGCAACATTTATGCTGCAACAATAATTTAATATGTTTTTGTACAGTAGTTATGAACCCTTTATTCGAGATAATGACCATGTTAGCAGAAAAACTTAATACAATTTATGTTTTTCAAGACATTACAAGACTTTTATCTGTTGTCTGTTTTAAATGAAATATAGTCTTTTTTTTTATTGTCGATTAAAACAATATTTTTTGTATTAATTAACGATAACCCAACATAAAACTATTAATTAATACTTGTCGCTAAAAATTGTATACAATTAAATTTTTTCTATGAATATCAAAAAAAAAATCGTTACGCCTATGTGCGGTTCGTGCCTATCATTCATAAAGTAGGGGGCGATACGATATCACGTGGATGTTAACATGTTGTTCCCCCACTTTTACCTCACCTTAACCCCGCAGCCCATCGTTCGGCGTTGACGTCACAGTGATAGAATGGGAATTTTCAAACTTATGGCTGGGCTAAACAAATAGGGTGTTTATGAATGACTTGTTTTCTCTATATTTATTTTAACCTCTATGTATCAACTACTGCATTTAATAAAGTTGCAATTTTGCCGCGGCAAGCAATAAAAATCGGCGCACACATGTGCGACAACCATATAAATTCGGAAATGTTGCTCAACAGACGGCGTCCTGGGGAGAACAAGACGATGAATTTTCTAATAACGACCAATCGACACCGCGCTGCAGCCATACACCATCGCCAGTTGTTGTTAAGGAGCTCCATTTTGACCTTATTTGGTAACTAGAGTATACCGGCGTTCGACTGTCATCAAACGGCAAACGGTAGGTACCATGATTGAAATAGTAATGCATTTGCAATACATTTTAGAGGATTTTATGATGAGTAATTGATTTTTTTTCATTATGTTAACTCCCGAGAAAGAATATAGTGACGACAATGTCAATGTCTCAATTGCGCGGATTGTTGTTCTCCATTCCGGTTTATCTTGCGTCGCTAGAGAATTTTTTTCCAGACCATGATCAATAATTTCTTTAGTCTGGTCCACCTAGCGCGTCGGAGAGAAGTCTATTGGTCGTTTACCATTAATTTTTCCTTCGATGATGAGTTTTTCCAGTCCATCTGTTCTTCTCGAAATGTGTCCATAGTATCTAACGATTGATTTGTTTTGATTGAAAGTCTTGTGGTGATTTCATTCAAATCGCTGTAAGCAGTTGGATGAAACTTATAATAAATAAAAACAAAACTAAGACTTTAAAGATTATGCAGGGTGTTTCAAGAAACAAATGCGAAAAACTTCAGGGGTGATTCCCTGTTGTTTGTTCAAAATAAAGGTAGTTTGCTTCACAAACGCGTTGGGTCAAAGTCAACCATTGGGAGATATCGCGAGGGTACAAAGATGGCGGAAGAAATAATGTTTTTATTTTTTATCTTGAGGCGAGGGAGATGGACTAATGAAATTTTTATGGAAGCATTACTGTTATGAAACACACTTTCTGGTAATTTTTCACTTTTTTAAAAAATGAGTGGGAGGGTTGAAATAAACTACCCCTATCATTCTTGTTAACAGAGAATTTAAAGAAGAAATCTTATCAAACACATGCAAAATTAATTTGGATAGTTTAGTTTGTTTAGAAACTTTTTATCTCTTGTGTTTTGATAAAACTCACCGATTTGAAATTAAAATAAAATGTAAAGCATTACATGTCAAAACAAAACATTTTTTCTGATACAAAAAATCTGGTGGACTGCTGTAATTTTTTAGGAATAAATCTAGTCGGCCGCTGTTACTTTAGGATGTTTCTAATATTATTTTTATTTGACATTAATTTACTGCAATAGGTTATTATCTAGATGATTATTATTATCATTATTATCACTAGATTCTTAATCTAAAAATGTTTTTGTCCTGACATGTAATGCTTTACATTTTATTTTTAATTTCAAATCGGTGAGTTTTATTAAAAAAGTACAAGAGATAAAAAAGTTCCTAAACAAACTAAACTATCCAAATTAATTTTTAGCATGTGTTTGATAAGATTTTTCTTTAAATTTCGTTAACAAAGAATAATAGGGGTTTATTTCAAACCCTTCCACTCATTTTAAAATTGAGAAAAAATTACCAGAAAGGGTGTTTTTTCATAACGGTAATGCTTCCATAAAATTTCATTGAATATGCTTTTAAAGTGCAATTTAAAAAAAACATTATTTTTCCATAAATGCTTTATACCACAGTATCTAATAATTGACACTAACAACGTTTATAAACAAACCTATGACCCTGAACAAGAATCGCCCTGAATTTCGCATTGTTGAAACACTAAGGTGGTTCATACCAGATAAACTTTACGTCACGTGATTAAACTTGACCGACACAGCGTTGCCGACTTTGATATAATTTTTCTATTAAATTTTTTAATAATAAAGTTCTAAAAGAACAATGTTCGACTGCAGGTCTAGTAAACATTTTCAGAAGTATCCACCACTATTTATTAAAACCAAAACCTCGTGGTACGACTAAAGCGTCAAAGGAAACAGATGACAATGTTAAGAAATAAGTAAATAAATGCGGCAACATGACATTTTTTAGAGCAGAGCTACCATCTGAATCCTTAGCGCGAAATTTAAATTCCAGTTAGTCTCAGCACGGCACCGAATATGTCCATGGTTGGCAACAATGAATATAAAAGAGTGGGCCTCGATTACGTAACCTAAAGTTTAATTGATATATTATGAAATAAGTTTTATTTTTATATGACAGACCTCCCACGAGAGATGGCACATGCTTTTTGAATCATCCTATATTCGTATTAATCTGGGCATAAATAATTTAACAAAAAAAGTGCTAGCTATCAATCATGGGTAATAAGGTTGTTGAGCAACACTATATACGCCGTATATTCCCATGTGCCCATTACAATTAGGCGTCCTAGGACAATCCCTAGGGACTGACCCAGTGGCCGTTGCGAGGTTGGTGTTCGCTGACCGCTTGGGCGCCGTTTAGTCTAGACGCCCAGCGTCGGAGGCGTCGTTTATTTTTGCCGGGTTCATCTGAAAAGGGCCGTCTTTCCAAATATTTACAGCCTTTTGAAGTGAAACTTCTTTATAGCACATTGGGAGTAAAATTCAAGGCTCTGACACACCTATTCGGGGTACATCTACCTCCTTTATAAAACAATTTAATCCCCCTATCTCGTGATAATCTACCCCGATAAAAATAAGCTTGTGACAACACTGGTTAACGATATGTACCATACCCGACGAAGAAAATAACTATAATAAAACTTGATACTCCAACGTTGATGTGTACCAATTAAGGGATTCAATCAATTTTGGAATCTTTTTGGAATCACTCGGAATCCCGGGATCCCAAAATCCGGGATTCCGACGTTTTTATCGGATTTTTCAATCAGGATCAGGAAAATAATCCACAGATCAGGATTTTTTTATATGGCCTATGGTAAAACCCTTTATTTTAAGGTTGTATATACAAAAACTCTTGGTTGAATTCCTTATTTCCCTTAGGTGCGTATTCATTATCCGAACGAACGAACGAACGAATGAAGTGCGGTATATTATTTGGACGGGGACCGAACGCATGCGGCCGTTCGTTCGTTCGTTCGCTCGACCATCCGTTTCGAGTCGGTACATCAAAGGCGTTTGCCAACAAATGCCTCCGGTCTTCTCTATCTATCGTGCGGTCCCCGTCCATACTACTAGCGAACATTCGTTCGTTCGTTCGTTCGTTCGTGCGGATAATGAATACGCACCTTTATAGCGCCGCCGCCACTTCTCCTCTCGCCTCTACGACGGGCGATACGTCGGTGATTCCCGGAATAATAAAAACGTTTGAAACAAAGTAGCAAACCTCTTAAAACGACTAGATATAACAAATTAAAATCATATTAGATTCTTCAGATAGTTCGGAATCGGATGAAAATTTGCCAATTGCTACTATTCAGAACAGGTACCAGGCCTTATATGATGACGTGTCATTTTCGGAGTGGCAAGATGAAGCGTTAACAAAAAATATCAAATTGAATGACAGTGCCACCAGTAACAAAAACTGAAAACTTGGATGCCCAAATAAAAATGAAATGGATATGTTCCAGAAGAGTGGACAACGTGGAACAAACTTACAACTTACTAACTTTTGATTTTTTTAAGTACAATACCGCCTACAAGTCTAGAATCGGAAAGGTGTTTTTCGTCAGTAGGCTTGATAGTTACAAAATTTCGTTCTGCTATGGGAGATGACACAATAGACAATATTATATTTTTGCGCTATTTTTTTAAAAGTATGGAATAATATTATCAGTCCAGTTTCTTTTTTGTTTTGTTTGAGATTTTTAATTTTGTTTAAGAATGTTTATTATCCTATATTTATAGGGCTTGTTTCTCTCTACAATTTTCTGTCTTACAATGTACCGTTTGTTTCCTGGAAGGGTTCATAGTTTTCGTAGAGGTCGATTTTCGGAAGAAATCGGTACATTTATTTTATTTCGAATATTTTTTTCATTTTATTGATTTTAAAGCCTTCTTCATTAAAATGTTGTATCCTATATTTATGGGGCTTGTTTCTCTCTACAATTTCCTGTCTCACAATGTACCGTTTGTGTCCAGGAAGGTTCATATTTTCATAGATGTCGATTTTCGAAGAAATCAGTACATTATTTATTTTATTTCGAATATTTTTCACTCTAATTTATGTTTAATAATGTTGAATTAAAATGTTATATCCTATGTTATAGAACTTGTTTCTCTCTACAATTTCCCTGTCTCACAATGTACCACTTGTGTCTCCAGAATTTTATTAAAATGTTCTTTGAAAGTAACATTGGCAGCATTATTACTGAAATCCAGGGATTGAATCCCGGGATCCCGAGTTTCGGGGTTAAGAATCCCAGGATCCCGACAACATAAAATTGTCCAGGATTGAATCCCCTCCCAATGTACCGTTTGTGTCAGGAAGGGGTTCATAGTTTCATAGATGTCGATTTTCGAAGAAATCAAATTTATGTATGTTATTTCATTATATTTTTTTTTCATTTTATTGATTTTATGAAAAGCACTGTTTATTAAAATGTTGTATCCTATGTTATGAGGCTTGTTTCTCTCTACAATTTCCTGTCTCACAATGTAGCGTTTGTGTTCAGGAAGGGTTCATATTTTCATAGATGTCGATTTTTCGAAGGAAATCGGTACATTATTTATTTTACAAAAAAAAAAATATTTTCATTTTATTGATTTTTATGGAAAGCACTTGTTCATTAAAATGTTATATCCTATGTTATAGGGCTTGTTTCTCTCTACAATTTCCTGTCTCACAATGTTACGTTTGTCTCCAGAGATTTTAATAAAATGTTCTTTGAAAGTAACATTGGCAGCATTATTACTGAAATCCCGGGATTCGGGGTTAAGAATCCCGGGATCCTGACAACATAAAATTGTCCGGGATTGAATCCCCTAATTGCCAATATTCTCTGGTTGTGTGCTAGAGGAAGTAAATTTTAATGCATATTTTCATGGATAGATTTGTAGCTTCTGAATAACGGTCTAGGTAAAGCATTTAGCTCATTTTGCAGCTCAGAAATAGAATTTCGAGTTACTAACTCGGATTTTCATTGAAGGACACTGTCATGTTTAATTCAAACCAATAGTATTAGAGAATGTGTGGTATAATTTGATAAAATTACCAATCACTTCAAGTAATGAATAATAAACAAATCATTTAAGAAGCAAAAACAGACCCCAGACCACACGAAACAAATTGTTGGTTAATAGTAGTCAGAGATATAGATGTAGTAATATTTTTGGTATAATGGCCACAGCTGCCAAAGGTAAAACACACAAAATTATATAAAGCTAGAATGGTATACGGTTTTATAACTCAATTTTTAAGTTTATATAAAAATCATTCGTAAAATATATATCCTAAAAAAAAATCTTGACTTAAATAAAAAGTTTTCTGCGACATTGCAGCTCTGATTGGCGACCAAACTCGTAAAATCAGAATAATCAATTATTTCAATCAAAATTTCTTCAAAAGTCTAATTATACAGAGTGAGTCTTAAATAAGTGCAAATATTTTTTAGGGGTGGTATGTTTGACCCCAGAAACGCGATTATGAGGTTTTTTTCTCGAATTTTTTTTTTTAGATTTTTTTTTTGATAATATGGCAACATAGGTAGTAGCCAGGGAATTTACAAGAAGAAGAAAATCAGAGAAGATCCAGTGGTTCCCTACAAAATTTAATAAAATCACATTTTGCACAATATTTACACTTATTTAAGACTCACCCATTATAATCACGACCTTACGACAACGAAATAAACACGAAATAAATGTCAAAGTATTCATAAAGAGTCCTAAAAGATTTGTTTGCCACTCGCGTCTTCGAGCTAAACTCCTTTTTCCTTTTTCTAACTAAAGCAAACACACAATTACCGACGTTTTCATGTCTTCTCGCGAAGAAAACTGTTCGTTCGGCTTGTGTGTTTTCCTCGTCTCGACGTAGTTGGCGTGTCTGGCTGGCGTTCGAAATTTCAATGTCATTATTATTGTCATGTAATAATGATGCCGGCGGTGGTGCCGCAATGCAGGTGACATAAAAAAGGTACCGAATTAGGCTAATTCCGGGGAGATCGTTATCGCTAAACCGTTTCGCGGAAAAAGAACGTTTTTAGTTGGAAAAGCGTGGAACGACCGACTTATTTTCCGTTTTAATCTGCACATTTCCTTTTGTTCCATTTTTGTTTGTGTTGATGTGTCGTTCCAGTTTCTTTCGGCGGCACGACAAGACAGCTATTAATGAACTAATTCTAATAACAATTATTTATTAACCTTTTTTGGATTTGTAGAAATTAATTTAGTAAATGACGTCTAGGGTTGAGGTGGAAATTCTAGTTCCTTGGTTCTAGTTCCTCTAGAGGAATAGTTTCTTGAACTAGGTCTTTATTTCACAATAGTTCCCGACTAATATTGACATCCTCGTTGCTTGCTAATGGGTTTCGTTGTCAGTTAGAACTGTTCACAGTATGATCTTTATAATTTTTATAGGTGTACGAGAGAAATATAACTAAATGTGTAATTGCGTATGTTTTAAAACATATAGATAGTTTATTGCAGATAAAAAATTAAAAAGAAACTCAAATCAGGGTTTACCAAATCAATTGGAGCAAATATTACGAAAATTTTTTCACAAAATTGCATTTTCCTCACTTCAAGCTTTTGTTTTAGTCTAAAAATTCAGAATATATACTTCGTTTTATAAGTTATTCTTTCATTTTAGGGACCTAAAGTGAAACATTCCCGTAAAATATTCAAAGGACAAACTAAAAATCAAAAGAAATAGTGTCCACGGCAATTTCTGTAATAATTAATTACGCCGGCTGTGGTAATAGACAAGGCCGAATCCATATCTGCCGACTGAATAGATTCCTGTGAACTAGTCTTTTAATTAATTTAGTTCCTCTAGTTCCAGTCGGTTGCTCGGTCCAGGACAGGTAACATAAGGCTGGCACTCCCCTCCACCTAGCATCCGGCTGCGATCGCGCTGGCCGATCCGTCGCCGTCGCATATTATCGGGTACAATCTCGATCCCGGAATAGGTCATGAGGAACTAGTTCTTTGAGAAACTGGGAACTAATTCCTTTCGTTCCGGAGTCGGAATAGTTCATTAGTTGGTTAGTACAGTGTAGTTCGTGTTTTCACGAACTACACGCCTGTACTAATATGTACAACTAAATAAAACACTAATTCACAACAATACACCAAAACACATTACTTTTGCACTGGACGCGCGTTTGTTAACCATGTTAGTTTTCATGATGATGCTAACTAATGTAAATTACTAATATATCGAAAACTATGGTTACACTCATTGAAGTTGACACTTCATGTCAGTTTAATAATATATTTGCATATTTTTGTGCTTAGGCGTTAAAATAACTTTTTGATATTGTCAGCCGAGGCACAAAAAGTAATTTTTACCCCGAATAGAACATGCTATCTTTTTTCAAACGCCACAAGTAAGCTTTCGAACAATTTCAAATGTTCCAAATAATATAAAAATATCTAAAAGTCATACCTTGTATGTAATTATATATCGAAACTGTGGTTTACGTTATCGAGTTTATTCATTTCACAAAGTGTTGGCTCATGCTAAAAAACTTAATGTTAAAATCAGGAACAAACTCAGTTCTTAACATTAATTTTTTAACTCTTGTTGCGCTCGTTGCATTTGATACTTTATGTCAGTTTAATAATACATTTCCGTACTTTTGTGCTTAGGCGTAAAATTATTTTTACTTTATCCTAGTTGTTAAAATATATTTAAAAATTCAAAATGTGACCAAAGCTTATAATTTTAATAATTTGTCTGCTTTACTTTCATTATTCGTGATTAACATTTTTTGTAATTTGTAGGTGATAAACCACCCCAAAAATACCAAGGGTGAAGAGCGGAAATAACTACCTACTATCGAGGAAAATAATATCCACTTTACTGACTACAGACTAGAGAGGAAACCCTAAATTTATCAGAAAATAGTATACCTCGTAATATGCCTGTATATTGTATATGCCTGTATCCTGTATATGATGTATAGACTTCTCTTAGATCAAAATAAATTTTAGTTGAGTCAATGGTATTCGCTATTGGTTTAAGAAAAGTGTCTCTTTAATCAAGAAATGTCCTTTTTCAATCAAGAATTTTTGCATGAATCAAAAAGACTATTGTCCTTGTATCAAGAACTTCTTTGCATATTAATTTTGGGTTAAGAGTGAAATACTTTGGACAGATAGATTCTTCTATTCTCTAAAGCAATTTTTTAAAGCTTATGAAAAGATAGTTAATGCTTTGGGCAAAGAAACGTCGTTCTTGGCCCTATTGAAAAGCGCCAATCTTTTGTGTCAAAGTCATATTCATTTCGACTGAGAGATCCTTTTTTTCAATGTAGTTTCATGCATATATGCCAGAAATTAGCCATACAGCGATTTTACAAACGAGTTGTAAAACTAAAAAAGAACGGATGGTAAATTTGCTACAATAATCTGTGGCAAGAAATAACCCTCAATATTGTTATTAAATTCACAAATTAACTTTCTCAGTGTATCTTCCACATTCACAGAACTACTGAGGTGTCCATTGGAGGGACAGCGTCTTGATAAAAAAAACCGTGACAATCCTAAGATTGTTCTTACTTAAATCTAGGAAAATTATTTTTCTTCTTTCTTTCGTAAGTCCTTCAAGTGACTTAGACAGAACCAAAAACGATTAAAACAAAGCTCTTTAAAAAAACGGATATTTCTGTGAGAACTTGTGCAGTTTGTTTAAATTTTTAAACCACTGTGCACTGCACCGTCGCATCGTCTGAGCAGCGAGTTGCTCTGAAATTCGAGGCACGGAAAAGAGCGGCTTAATTAGAGCCGGTAGCGCGGCGGCGGCATCGGAGCCAACTAATTCTTTCGGCATTAAGAGCTTTATCCCGCGGAGTGGTCTATTACTCTTAACTAAGGGTCTTGACTAATTGATGAATTGCACACACAATTTGATTAAGGCGTTTAAGCAAGTGAAAATCCGCTGGGAAATCTTGCGACTCGCTGCAGTCGAGACGCTCGCTGATACCGGTTAATGAAGTGGTCAATAGCGGAGGAGATAAGAGTGGTAACTGTCGTTCTATTACACTTGTTCGTAGAGTATGAGTTAAAGTAACAAGGTATTGCAAAGGGCGGTCATTGTTTACGAGCAGTTTTTGAAAATGGTTAGAAATTTTGTATGTTTTGTATGTACAGAAATGGCGTATGTTTTCGTGTTCTGCGTCTTTCAATTAGTAAAGAACAGCAGTTTTATCAAAATCGGTCATTTGACCAAAATCGACAATTTTCATGACTACATGTATGGAAAAAAGTCGAAAAATTGCTCATTTTTAGCTGTTTTCAAAGCTTTTAGAAAAATTGTAAATTTGGTGATAAAATTTTGAAAATTTCACACCTCTACTTTTCAACCAATAACATGCTTTAATGTTGACTAGTTACCATGGCAACTGAAAAAATTTCCGGAAATTTTTTCGAGGCGCCACGAAACTTTAGTGGAAATTTTTTGACAGTTGAAAAGGTAAACATAAGATCTACAATCATAATGTGAATGAACTACAATGTCTATATATTGAAATATTACCCATTTGAGTTTTAGCATTTGATGTAACTAAGGTTGGTAATATTTTTTATTTAAGGAAATATGTTAGATATACCTACATATGAATTTCTTCGAAATTGCCATGTTCTAAAAAATATAGTTCTGCCGCCTTTATTTAACTAAAGCTGGTATTTTTCTATTTAACGAAATATGATGGATATATCTATATGATTTTAATTCTTCTTTAATGACTTGTTGGTTTACTTTTCCAAATCGCGACATTTCGCTATACACTTCTTACTCTACGTACACACGTTTTAAAACTAGTAATAGCTTAATGACAGAATCGCAAACAAAAATGACAAAACACATAATATGTCAAAAACATCAATACCTTGGCCAACTTAACAAATTGAAATTATTTTAAAATGTCATGTTGGATTAATATTTTTTTTTCAAATTTAGGTGTGAAATTTTCTTACCGAATACCACGCAAGCTTAAATTATTCCTGGAAATTTTCTTTCGGGCACGAATATTTTAGGAAAATTATTATTATAATTTTCAAAATATTCGTGCCCTCAAAAAAATTTCCGAAAATAATTTAAGCTCTTGTGATATTATAAGTGAAAATTTTCAAGGTTTGCAGGAAATTTTACGTACTTTTAGAAAAAATAAAAATATTAGGGTTTAAATTATTTATTTTTGTGTTAAAATCGAGAATTTGTAAACCCTTGTTTATGAACAGTTTATGAAGATGGCTAGAAATGTGGCTACATCTAATAACGTACTCTTATGGCCACAACGGCGCTCATTTTCATATTCTACGTCCTTGGATTAAAAAATAATAACAGTTTCATCAACATCGGTGACTTGGGACTTCTCAACCCCTAGAATAGCCTATTATGCCCTTTTTGAGTCACATTTTAGCTATGCACTTCCGTTCTGGGTTGCGCAACAAAATTTGATCGTATTTTCAGACTTCAAAAGAGAGCAGTTCGATATTTATTGGGACTGAACAGTAGAACTCACTGCCAGAATTTCTTTATTCATTCTTTTCATTTCATTTTTGAATCTGTTTGTTTAATCCGCAAGCACATATCTGCTATTCCCGAAAGGCCATCTCATAACTATCCACTTAGGAATGCGGAGCACGATATTTATCTGCCAACCCCGAGCTCAGAAGTAGTTAAAGGTTCAATACTGTACAATGCCAAAAAAATATACAATCAACTACCTTTGAATATCAAGTCGCTTTCATTCTTTCCCGCATTTCGCAAAGCTCTAAAATCATACTTACTGGAGAGAGCCCTATATACGGTAAAAGACTTTTTTATTGATGTTTAATTATGAACAATTGAATTTTAAAATTTTGATCATCTCACACACTGGTCAAAGGTCAAGTATTTAATATTTTATAACTCTAAAATTATATCTATTTACTGCGTACTGTTCTGCAATTGTCCGTGTATATTCTTTTTGTTATTTTAATGACTTAATTTTTTTGAATTGTATTATTTATATTGTGTATTTTTTGTTGTTTGTATTTTTTTTGTGCTTTTGTTTGTTTTGTGGGTGCTTTGTCGATGAAGCCGTTTTGGCTTTTTGTACAATAAAGCCTTTTTTTGTTGTTTGTTTGTTTTGACCAAAATCGACAATTTTCATGACATGGAAAATTGTCGAAAAATTGCCTTTTTTAATACTATTTTCAAGGCTCTTAAAAAAATAGATAAAATGTTCAAAGTTTCAGGGTTTGTAGGAAATGTAAGTGTAATATATTTTAATATTACTTTGTAGAATAAATGATGAAATGAAATTGTTAGTTTCTTAAGTACTTTACATTAAGTACTTTTAGAAAATATAAAAATATTAGGACTTAAATTCTTTGATTTTGTTATAAAATCGAATTTGTGAAACCTTGTTTATAGCGATTTTTGAAAGGGGTTAAACTTTGCCTACACTGTACTCGTAAGGCCACAACTGCGTAAATTTTCGTATTCTACGTGCTTCAATTAGTAAATAACAACAGCAGTTTTACCAAAATCGGTGACTTGCCCAAAATTGTCAATTTTCCTGACTGTATGTATGGTAAAAAGTAGGAAAATTGCCAATTTTTTGGCGTTTTTATCTATTTTCGAAGCTCTTAAAAAATCATAAAGTTTTGAAAATTTCGGGGTGTGTAGGAATTTTTATGAAACTTTTAGAATACATAAAATTATTAGAGCTTTTATAGTACTTTGGTTTTGTGGTAAAATAGTAGTTTTACAAAAATCGGTGGTACATTTTCTTGGTCTATTGGACGTTTATTTAATTTCTTATCACCAAAAAATCAAAACCGATATTTCTTGCCAGAGTAAACGACATCTAGCTGCCATTCCACAGCCGAGCATACGAAATTATTGAAAATAAAAAGACGTATGGGCACCTTGGAAACTCAGACATGTATGTATGCCCGGCAATTTCGCAGGTAGCGATAGAACGAAGGCCCGCGAGACCGACATTATCAGAGCGTGCGTCGAATTCTTATCGTTTTAGACGATATGAAATAAGTTTCCCGCCTGGAAAATAGTTGGTGTTCGTAACCCGATCGGTGAAAAGGTCTGCATTGCGCCGATTTTCTTCCACTCCTACCTCCCCGGGGAGGGGGTTCTGTCAGGGGAGGTTATGGTAATGGACGAGGGAAGCCCGTACCGTCTCGACCTGGGGTAATTTATAGGACTGCGATGCCGAAATAGTTACATCACGCGCGCCACCCCGTCCCTATACTCTTGAAGGCTCCACAACGGATACTTTTTCAGTTACGCGACTTAAATGACTGTCGTTTGAGAACATTCGATACGTTTTGATATTTTTTCTTCGCTTCCTTTCTTCGTGTTTGATTAAACATTTTGAGGTAATTGAAAATAAGATTGTTCGTGAGACATTTAGGTATTATATTATAAGTATACAGGGTGGCGCACCTCATTCGCCTCTTTTGATTATACGAAAACGGAAAGATGTAGAAACAAAATATTTTATGGGTATATGTGTTAGCTAGGAAAGGAGCGAACACTCCACTAACTGGACCAGAACCGTTCTGCTTTCCAAGTGGTAACCAACTCAAGGCGGAACTCAAGAACTTGGAAGATTCCATCCGCAACCTGAAATGGAAATCTTGCAATGGTCTAAGACACTCGAAGAAGTTTCTGAGGGCTTATGATCAAGAAAAATCACAGATCTTCCTGGGTCTGAGTAAGAACAATCTTCGGATTGTCACGGGGTTTTTAACAGGACACTGTCTCCTCAATGGACACCTCAGTAGATTGAAACTAAGAAGAAACGGCGAATGCAGATTCTGTGGGAAAGATGGGGAAACACCAGTACACCTCATCACTGAGTGCGCCGAGACGACAACCATTCGTGCCATGAATTTTGGTACCACTGATATTGGAGATGGACAACTACCCTCTATAAAACCGTCCCAGATACTGGCTTTTGTCAAAGCCCTGGGACTGTATGATGAGTTATGATTCAAGAAAGGGGGACACAATGGATCTGTAAGGTCGAAGTGATTAACCCCCCTCCCACTCATTCTAAATTCTAAAAAAAAAATGGGTATATGTGGGAAGGCAATGTGCACAATTTAAAATTATTTTGAAATATACAGGCTGTTTCAGAACTAAGACCCATACCAAAGTTATATTTTTTCTTATTTACGTATTTTATTAAACTTTTGGATTCTTGGGCCCCAAAAAAAAATGCATTTATTATAAAGGTTAAATATGTTTAAAATCTTTCGTTTTTGAGATATTTAAAGATATTTATATTTACATGCTACAGTAGAATAGAAAAAAAAATATTAGAGCTTAAGTACTTTGGTTTTGTGGTAAAATCGTAGTTTTTACAAAAATCGGTGACTTGACCAAAATCGACAATTTTCATGACTATATGTATGGAAAAAAGTCAAAAAAAATTCCCATTTTCTTGGTCTTTTTTTAAACTGTTTTCAAAGCTCTTGAGAAAAAGAAAAATTTGCTCAAAAAACTTTTGATTCCGTAGTCCACTATAGTGAGATGTTTGGACTGCATCTCAATGTCTCCAAGACCAAACGATTGGTCTCTTTTCTAAGACTCAATAAATGCACACACCTGCGTGTCAAGGGACAAACAATCGAACAAGTGACCTCAATAAAGTATTTAGGAGTATTTAGGATTTTAACATCAATAGTCAGTGCGACCCGAAAAGAGATATAATTTCAAGAATTGAGCAAGCGAGAAAAATCTTCGTGGGAATGAAATAAATAATTTACAAGACGAGATCTCAGTGCGGAGCACAGAACTCGAAACGGCCAGATGCTACGTCTTCTGTGTTACTCTATGGATGTGAGAGCTAGACACCTTCGAAATGTATGTGTACAGACGGATGCTGCGAATCTCATGGGTACAATTTGGATCGCCAAACTTCGGCAGAAGAGGGCGTGATAAGAAGAAGTAGGAATATATTATTAACACCCCTGTGCATTACTTTTCAGAATTAATTCTTGTGCTCAGTTTAAAGGTAGAGAATAGAAAGTTTACAGAAAAATGTTATTGCTTTCTTAAATTTATACAGGGGTATCAAAAAATTGCTGCGAGATCGTCGAAGAAGTCTTGCGCCACTACTACTTGGTCATCTGCAAAACGTAAGGTATAGATGATGTTGTCGTTTAACGGGATCCCGCAGCATTTTTTCTTAAAAAATATTTTGAAGGGCGTTGGGGATAGACAACATGTCTGCTTTAATCATTTATTTGGCATGCCATTGGCATGCCATATTGGACATTGCCATATTGGCATTATTATACATGCCAAACAAATTTTTTAATTACAATCTTTACATGGAATACCATGCATTACCTCCACGAAAGCGTAAAGAAAGAATCTATAGGAGCCGATAGCTGCTTTTACACCATTTTTGTCCCTTTTCCTCAAACCGTCGGATATAATTCTAAACTTTCTCTTAGAAATTCCGATCTCCTTTGAAAACGCGCTTGCATCTCAAAGACGTCGGCGGATTTCGATTACGCCATGCATTCGCTAAGTGATTTACATAGTACGGGGTTCCGGCTCTTTCCTTCTCTACCTTTCTCTCTCTCTTAACTTATTACTTTTAATATCCCGTCACCTCCGACGCCAAATTGCAAAAGTTGGACCGCCATTACATCGGGTAAACTTTTATGACCGCATACTTTCATATATAAATTTTTATATTAGGAACGAACGTGGCGTGTGGCCGCCACTGTCTGCTCAGCTCGCTGCTGGTGCGAATTTCAGTTTTAGACAAGATGCTCCCCTTTGGGGTTTCACCAGGACTCTAAGTTCTCTTTTTTAAGACGAAAACTGATGTTTTATGAGGCAGATTTGCTTGAATTAACGGTCGCATTAAAAAGCAAAAGACAGATACTGTTGCCGATGAAATTGTCTGAATCTGAATCGTTTCTTTTGCTTATTAACTCTTTTGGTTTCAGATAAGTATAGTACTGCAAAAATATAAATAATTTTACAAAAAAAAAATATTGATATTTTATTCTCACGACTCGTCTACTTGGCAAGTACGCCAATATTTCCGTACTTGGCAAGTATCCTCACCTATAAACAACATTGGCAAGTATGGCGCTCACACGACGTGTCCATTTTAACAAGTACGCCAGCACAAACATTGTTTAAATCCTTGGCAAGCAAACAGTGTACTCGCATCCATGGATACCGATCGTCTCTAAATTATCGTTGATAGAGATTCTTTTTTCTTTTTAAGTTCTTTTACACTGCAATACGATTTATATGTTCTTGGCCATCCATGAAGGGCTCATTTTCGTACACTGATAAAAAAATTAGACTTGAACTAAAATCGTCATCGTTCTTGAAAAAAAAAATAGTGGCAAGAGAATTTATTTTAGCGTAAAAGAAAATATTTTGCCTGAAGAAAAACTCTCTTAACTCAAGAAAACTGGTTCTCTTGAAAAATTCGAAAATTTCTCTTGAATCCATTTTCATTCAACCAAAAAAAAAGTGCAAGTTACCTTCTTTTAAGATAATAAGAAAAATATGCTAGGAAGTACTTCATTCAAGAAACATGGCCATTTTTCCAATAGCTAAATACTCTTTTGATGAAAAATAATAACGACACGTAAAGACGATGACGATGGACGGTATCTATATACAATCAGTCGGCAGTCCGATCAGTCTCACGTCGCATTTCATAGGTCGCACATCATAGTGCGCACGGGTTTTGTTGATTGGAATATTCCACTTGGAATTTTGCATAATTTGCTTTTTAAACGCATATCGTAGACGCAGATCGTTATTAATATGCATTTGTCATTTTTTATGAACAAATTTTAGGATATATGGATTCTTCAAAGGAGTTTCTGAAAAAATGGAAATTAGAGCATTTATTTGCTATATTGGAAGGTAAGAGACATTCACTTAATGCACCTGTTTAGATAATGCATGCATGACTATAGATAGTATAAGAATATAGGTATCGATTTTTTTATGCAAATAATTACAAAAATTTTAGAATTTCAAGTCGTTGTATTAAAAAATTCAAAATGTGACCAAAGCTAATAATTTTAATAATTTATTTGCTTTACTTTTAATAATCGTGATGTAACATTTTTTTGTAATTTGTAGAGTGATGAACCACCCCAAAAAATACCAACTAGTGAAGAAGCAGAAATAACTACTATCGAGGAAAATAATATCACTTTACTTACTACAAACTAGGAAAACCTAAATTTATCAGAAAATAATATACCTCGTAATATGCCTGTATATGATGTATAGACTTCTCTTAGATCAAAATAAATTTTAGTTGAGTCAATGGTATTCGCTAATGGTTTAAGAAAAGCGTCTCTTTAATCAAGAAATGTCCCTTTTCAATCAAGAATTTTTGCATGAATCCAAGAGACTATTGTTCTTGTAGCAAGAACTTCTTTGCATATTAATTTTGGGTCAAGAGTGAAATACTTTGGACAGATAGATTCTTCTATTCTCTAAACTAATTTTTTAAAGCTTATGAAAAGATAGTTAATGCTTTGGTCAAAGAAACGTCGTTCTTGGCCCTATTGAAAAGCGCCAATCTTTTGGGTCAAAATCATATTCATTTCGACTGAGAGATCCTTTTTTTCAGTGTGCACAAAAATTAACAAAAATATATTTTTTTAAATTTTCTCCTAATTATAAAATATGTAAAATACAAGAAATTTGGTGATTTTTCGACCTGATCTGAGTTTATTCCTGTTAGTTTTCTCTATTCTACCCCTGACCTTCGAAACCCGAATCAGACAAACGCCAATCGCGAGTCTCGCCCCAATTAAAAGGCTTGTTTACCGCAAATACATATCTCCCTAGCAATTATGCGATATTTCCTCTGGTGAAAAGCGCCCAATTTTCCCTGCACTGAAAAGCCTTCATTAGAATCTATTCAGCGAAGTCGGAATCCCGGTCCTTCTCCTTTCTCCTGCTGTGCCATTTTAGAGTCACGATTTTCCGGCCAATATTTTTTATGACTCTGCTTATTCTGGATATTAGACACAATGGTGTTTGCATGAGTTGACTTTGGAACGAATGACGTGTCACACGAGTGACATCTTCATCGTTAATCTTCAGCGATCCGGCGAAAACTCGGAAATCGAAAAAAAAAAATGGGAAAGAGTTGAAAACTTGCAGGGTTGCCGGATTGAAAGCTGAGAACTGTAATACTGTAATAATAATTATTTATTAACACAAACATCCGATACGCTACTGAAGCAGGTAAGGAAACTGCCGTATCTAAATTCTTTGACATCTGATCCTTGACAAGTAAAATAAAAAGCAAAAAAATACAGCTCAAAATAACGAAATGCACTGAAGTTTTGAAGCGCCCGCCTGAAACGCAAATCTGCATAAAATGCTCCATTATATCCGCTTCAAAAAGCGTCTCTCCTGCCTTAAAGAGGCTCGACGCAGTTAAAATACATTTTCCGTTCTTTTTTTTGAGAAATGAAGGGAAAAAAAACGGAGGCACGCGTATGGATAACATCATGTCACAAGGGGAAATAGTGGAACGTTCAAAGTTTCAGCTAGATTGACCCCCCATCCATAAATTTCCATCGGATATACAAAACCAAACAATGAAGATTCTTCTGTCTCTCTCTCTCTCTCTCTCTCTCTCTGACGTCGAAGTGATTTATATTAATGTAACCCACGCTAGCGCTGTGCTTGTACAGCCGCTGTCTTTATGCATTTCGTGTACGCAATATTCATAAATATCTGTGTGGCTGAGATGACTTTGAGAAACAAGTGTCAGGGAAGTGACACCGTATAAAATGCAAGAAGTATTATTCATTTCGATTAATAGCAGAGATAACATTTTAATGAACAGTGCTTTCCATAGTATCAATAAAATGAAAAATATACGAAATAATATACATGTACTGATTTCTTTCGAAAATCGACAACTATGAAACTATGATCCCTTCCCCGACACAAACGGTACATTGTCAGACAGGAAATTGTAGAGAGAACCAAGTCCTATAAGATAGGATACAGCATTTTAATGAACAGTGCTTTCCATAAAATGAATAAAATGAAAAATAAATAGATGAGATCAATGTGTTGCCGACAGATTGCCCTAGACTTCGGTGCGGCCAACGCAAAAAAGACTCTAAGCAAACTTTATCCTATGATGGTTTAAGTATTTGTTTATTGGCTAGAAAGCGTATCGGTTTTTTGTTACAAAGTACTGATTGGCCCTTTGATTTTGCGCCCCCAAAATGTTGCGCCTACGTGCGTGCACGCACTGCACGCTCGCCAGGAACGGCCCTGGGTACTCTCTTTGTAGTTGAGCCCATTGTTGTCTATTGTTAGTTATGCAGGGCTAAGTTATCACTGTTAATTTCCTAATATAATGATCCCATCTTGGGTTTGGTCTTCTTTTAGGTCTCTTAATTCCTCGTGAGTTCCATGCTCTAATTATTGTGGTCCATCTGTTGTCCGTTCTTCTTGCCAGGTGTCCTACCCATTGCCAGTTAAAGGATTTGATTGTGTGGATGACATCTATTACCGAGCTCTTTTGTCCTATCCGCTCTATTCTTTTATGGTCTTTCTTGGTTATTCCCAGCATGTTTTGCTTCATTCACAAGCCAAAACTGACCTCGTAGCTCTTTTATAACATCCCTAACCCAAAAATATCAATATTTAAAAATATACATATTTTTAACTCCACCACAACCTTTTAATACTTTTGGTAAGCAAAACGTCTGTGATCTTATTCCTGAGTTGAGATTTCATTGCATTTATTATTGCAGGAATAAGGCTTTTCAAGATTATTTAAAAAGTAAATGATGATTAAAAAAAATAATTTTAGGGAAGTTATGGGAATTATTGAAAATTGGCATCTCAGAACTTTTTGTTTAATCATTTAATATTGTAAGGAACAGTCGACAAGAAACTTTTTCTTTCTTAATATAATCTCCTAAATCTAGTTAAATAAAATGTCTTACCTAATCAAGTAATTGTGACCTGAAGGCAATCCCAACAAATAATATAAATTTTCTAATTTTGTTGAAAATAAAAGTTAAAATTAAAAATAAAATAAAATAAGAAGTAAAAGAACTGAAGATAGGTTCAATCTTTGTGTTACGATCCGCTTAATCTAGCATTTGCTCTTCAACATAATATATGATTATTCTTTGATTTTACTAAATCAGTTGCGATATGTAGAGATTCAGATATCGAGATTCACCATTCCTTCTAACATGTTTTTCGTTTATCTTGAACCAATATCACAGTTTTCCTTTATATTGAATTATCTATCGTATCCGTGATTTCATATCGATATCTTCCGTCAATATATCTGACGGCTAATCCGATACGGGATTTCCGTCAGCCAGCTTCGAAACCGTCATAGTGGAGCCATCTAGCGGCGAAATTAGAGATTTTACAGACGGAGAGGAAACACGACCTATCACTGCCAGACCTAATTAGTTAAATCAATATTAAATTAGGTTTAACGTTGAAAAGTTTTAAAAAATCAACCTGCCTTTGAAAGGAGATCCATTAAGAGAATAAAAAATCTTTCAAAATTTTTTTTTTTTTTTTTTTTAAAAAGGGTTTTAAATATTGACTTGGGTCGATTAGAAAGTGCCTTCATTTTGTACAGGTGTCCCATTTTCAAGTGCGTTTTACAGAGTTTTCGCTTCTGCGAATGTTTTCCAGTACTATGCTACTTTTAATGATTAAAAATCCAGTGAAAGAGCTATTATGCCCATTATAAAAATTTTAGTGATTGACACATACTGATATCATGAGGCCCTTCCAGCCAGTTCACTCAATCGGAGAAGCTCAATTTGATACAGGAAGGATTTTAAGGGGTAGAGGTTCGATAGTTAGATTTTTCGAGTCTCCAGCCCAAGAGGGCGAAACCACCTCGTTTCAATATTACAATATTTTTTATTTAAAACGGTCGAAAAAAAAACGCTGTCAAATACGGCTGGGGAACGAAAATCGATGATAATTTTTAAATATTTTTAAAACGGATACAGGCGTTTTCGAAAAATTCGGTCATTGATTAATTTTATCCCGTTTGTGCTGATCAAAAGCCGATTTTGTACCATTGACTTTTATGTGAGGTTCGGATAAGAAGGATTTTCGGTATAATATCCTCAACATTAAAATATTTTATTTAAATCGGTGAGTTTTCGGAAAAAACTCTTAAACAGTATGTTTTATTTTTGTTTTTTTTTTTTTTTTTTTTTTTTTTTTTTTATTATACAGGTTGTTCCAAAATGTTGGGTAATTCATTAACAACGATTCTGCTTAAGCTGATTGACGTTTAAAGCCGATTTTGCGGGTCGATTGATCGGTGTAGAGTTCGATAAGTCTTCGAATTCACTTCCAAGAGGCGAAAAATGCCCTCAATTGTAACGAAAGAATTTTCAGTGGTCGTTAATAAGCATAATTTATTTGGTTTTTTACATGTTTTAAATCTTTTAAAAATCATACATGGTGTTCCAAAAAAGTTGGGTAATTTCTAAAAAACTACGATTCTGCTTAAAACTGCTTGACCTAAAAAGTTTATTTTGCAAACCGGATTTTCGAAAATCAAAAATACCAAAGCCGCACAATTCGGCATTGTTTTTCTGCTATTATAAATGGAGGTACCATCCGTCACAATGCAATGGCCTGCTCTACCACCCAGCGATCAGTCCCGTCCTGCACCAACTCCGCATTCTCAGCCTTCAAGACGGATGATAATAAAAGCACAAAATGACATTCCTCGCAATTTTGAAGTATAATTAGGAAAAAAAGTTAACAGTTCGGTAACTTTTTCCATTAATTAAATATTCCTATCACTAATTTTAACGTTCTAAACGCTTACATTCAAATTAGAGGAAACAATCTCTACGTATTTGAAACCACTAATTCTATTCCATTAATGTCGATGTTCCGAGTGAAGCTTTTATACTTGTTATAATTTTCCAAAAAAATAATTTCACTTTTCAAAAATAGCAGTATGGTTAAATTTAAAAACTTTCTCAAAAAATCAACTTTTTCTTTTTAAAATTAAAATATATTATAAGATCAACTCCTTTAGTCATTAAAGCAGAATGGATTTGGAATTAAATACTCTTTGAGCATAACTGGATCTTTTGACAAAATTCCAATTATAATATCTCCATCTGAAAATGGATTTGTATAATCAACAGTGTGGCAAGAAGGGTGCGTTAATAAATGTAATTTTAAACCGTTTGTTCGTGACACAAATTAATATATTACGCATCGGAACACTGTTTTGCTAAGTCTGGTGTGTACCCAGATTAATATATTAAACAAGCATATTATCTGGATTTAAATTCCCATTTAACGTTAAAGAATATATTATTAAACTGAGGTGGTACCAGCGACTTCGTTCGTCGAATTAATCATTTGTAATGGTGATGTGATAAAGGTGCCAAAGAATTTCCATTAACATAATAAACTGGATAACATTTTCTCACATTTATGTCAGCATGAGAAAAAACAATATGGCGATATTATTATAACTTGGTAATATATGAGAGGTAGTTTCATCTCGTTGGAATTTGACTTTCGAAAAATCTGTTCGCCAAAAAATAAGTTTTTGACGTCAAGCAGTTTAAGGCAGAATCGTGGTTAAGAAATTACACAACTTTTTGGAACACCCTGTATGATTTTTAAAAATTTCAAAATATAAAACCAAATAAATTATGCTTGTCCAAGCGTTTTCCCTGAAAGACTAACTGTTTTAAATAACAAATATTGTAATATTTGAGAGGGCGTTTTCACCCTCTTTGGAATTTGAGATCTGGAGAAACCCCTCCACATCGAACCTCTACACCCTACAGTCAACTGTTTGCTTTCAAAAATTCAGTTTTAAACGTCAAGCAGTTTTAAGCAGAATCGTGATTACTCAATGGTCATATTTTATGAAACACCTGTATAAATTCTATAAAAAATCTTAAAATATGTAAACACAAAATAAAATATACATAATAAAGAGTTTTTTCCGAAAATCTCACCGGTTTTACATAAAAATATTTTAATATTTGAGGGACAGTTCACCCTCTTAGAATTCGAGTTTCGAAAATCCCCTTCTTTATCGACCCTCTGCACCCTAAAGTCAATCTGTTTTACAAAATCAGCTTTTACGTCAGCACCCTTAAGCAGGATCGTGATTAATCACTGACCTAAAACATTTTCGAAACAATTCCTATACATTTTAAAAAAATTTTAAAATATGGAAAAACAAAATAAAATATACGTGTTTAAGCGTTTTTCGGAAACTTGACCGTTTTTAAATAAAATATTGTAATATTTGAGGGGTGGTTTCACCTCTTGGAACTGGAATTTCGAAAAATCCCTTCTTATCGAACCTCTACACCCTAGAATCAACCTGAAAGGTATGCCAAAATTGAGCTTCACGTTGAGTGGTTTTGAGCAGGATCGTGATTAATCAGTATGTCATTTAAGGATTTTATGGTATATTAGTATAGATTTTAACTGATAAGATATACCTTGTCTCGTTCAAATTTCTGTAAATATATTCGTGATTATTTTGTAAACATGAAAAGTTGGTAGAACAAAATTTCCTCTCTCGATATACAGGCTGTCTCAAAAAACATGCGCCATCATTTTTTGAGTAAAAAAAATAAAAAATTGAGAATTTTGTTCCAAGTTCAAAAAGAAGAAGTCCAAACCAAAGTATATACTGAGAATGTATTTCAGGAAAATATTTTAACTCTCTATAGGGTTGGTTAGCTCAAAAGTGTGAGTGGATCGGGATTATTTTTTCAATCAAACACCCTGCATATTAATGCATTTTGGTTTCTTTTCAGGATCACAAAATTGATTGATCAAGATCATCAATCAATTTTGAATGCGCGTATAAGTAATTTTAAAAATGAGGAAACGCATTACTAAAAATAATTGTATTAACTAACACAATAAAATAAATTTAAAAAAAAAAAACGATTAAAAAAGATTCTATGCAAAAATTCTACTTAAAAGATAATGTTAATGAAAGTACTTTTTATTTATAAAACATTTATTTAATTCTGTTTTTAGTATTTGTTCTTATAGCCTCAGCCCTCTGTTATTCAAAACAATCATGGATCAAGTAATAAAACCGTCAAGAATACTGGATTAGGATATCGAATGGGAATGCATAAAGTAAACATATTATGCTATGTTGATGACGCAGTACTTATTGCAGAGTCAGAGGACGACCTCCAAAGAATGCTACAAGCTTTTAACAGACAGGCAGAAACACTTAACATGCAAATTTCCACAAATAAGACCAAATGCATGACCATTACAAAGAAACCATAACACGCAACTGAACGAAGTACAACAA
>NW_022146027.1:117713-128343 GCF_002938485.1 Sitophilus oryzae
CTCCAAGTAGCTTCGTTCCGGTTACGTATTGCTCTATAAAGAGTGGCATTTTAAGATTTGGATATAGTTAGCAGGTTTCTTCTATAAATACTCCATGCTTAATTCTTCTGTTGATTTGGCAGTGGGATCCCGAGCTGTGGATTAGTTGTGCTAAATATGGGGTGGTCAGAACTATATCATTCCAGAAACTCCAGCAGCATATTCTGCAGATAAGAAAATAAGTAAAAAAAAAAGTTCCTATAAATGCTTAGTTGTCCCTAAAGTGCTTAGTTTCGGAGATACAGGGTGTAAGTTTCATTTTATTTCAATTTTTTTTCAAATAATTACTGAGTAACGTCAATATTTGAATAAAATTGGTGTCTGGGGTTTTGTGACATGGCAGATTGATTTTGGTGTCAATATGACTAATTATATGACCTACTGGTAGAGGGGCGCCACCTGTATATTTTTAACTGGTTTTGAAGAGTAATAACTTTTCGTCGTACCTGCTTCATACAAAACTACTGAATAAAATCTACATTTAAAGACTGTTTTTTACATTAAAAAAGAAAAAATCGCTACGAGTAGTGGTTCTGGAGATATTTGGATTCAAAATTATCAATATCTGTCATCATTGACATATAAATTAAACATGTTGACTAAATGGTTATTAGACTGAAATCATAAATTCGAAATGTTTTTGTGTCCAAAGATGTTGATGGAGCAGAAACTGTTTTATCATCATTTTTCCGCAAGAAAATTTATAATTAATTAAAAATCAAAACACAAATAAAATTTATTATTTCAGTCAAATAACTATCTACTCCAACAATGTTTATGCTTTATCAATAATGTATTCTTCCATTCTATATATCTGGAGAACGGTTTGCTGAACGATTTTTACCAAGGATGGCCCCGGTAAAAAATCCTGAAAATGTATATTTTTCACTCAGCAGTTTTATTTTTTTTTTTTTTTTTTTTTTTTTAATATTGTAAAATATGTGGGTGGCTCCTTCTACAAGTAGGAGTTATTGACATCAAAATCAAATTTGTAATGTCAAAAAACTCCCAAAAAACAATTTTCATCCAAAAAAAAAAAAAAAAAAAAAAAAAAAAAATCGAAAATAAAAATGGAACAACACCCTCTTATCTCGAATAGCATTGGACAGCTATTCTCTACAATGAACACTAACAGAGTATGCCGCCGAAGTTTTCGGGATACAATTCGGACCGCCCTGTATATGTATTCTTCTACTGTATTGTTAATGTTCCTTAATGTAGAAAATGCAAAAATGAGTGTTGATTTTTTCCTGAATGTTTTATTAAAATTGAATTAAAGTTGGTTTATCAAGTGTTGATAAACACAATTGATAGTTTCACAAATTTTATGATTTCCAATTGTTATAATAACTATTTAGTAACATGTTTAATTTATGTCAATGATAGCGAATTATTGATAATTTTTTGATTAGAATATCTCGAGAACCATAACTCGTATGATTTTTACAAAGAGATTTTTTTTACGTAAAAGCGTCGTTTAGTAAAAAGTGTATATTTTACTTGGTAGTTTTATACAGGTACGGACGAAAGTTACTACTCTTCAAACAGGTTAAAACATGTGGGTGGCGCCCTCTACAATTAAGAGTCATATTAACATCAAAATTTCTCATGTCAAAAGGAAACCCCCAGACCCCAATTTTCATCCAAAATAAAAACACATAAAAAAAACTTTAAATTATTTGAAAAATCGAAATAAAAGTGGAAACTTCTACACCCTGTATCTCAAGAGCTAAAGGATTTTAGAACATACATTTATACGAGACTTTACTTATTTCTATCTGCAGAATATGCAGAATCCAAAGTTTCCCGAATACAGTTCGAACCACCCTAATATTAAATGAATCTTAGATGTTACTAAAAGGTTGATAGAGGATAGTCTCTAAAGAATAAGAAAAGAGACTTTAAAAAATCAAATCTAATATAATTCCTGCATCTGTTGAGATCAGTAATATATGGCATCTTAGATTTTAATAAATATAAAATAGAAATTAATATAGGTAAAAGTATGAAACAAATTCATAAGTAAAAATTGATAACAAACTAAGAAATAATCATATTTATACAGAAGGTTCGAAACTTTTTCGGTTTGCCTCAGTAGTTGTAATCATGTACTAATTAGCTGGAAAATTTGCTATTGCAACACAATCCAATTGAATAAATACCGGAAAAACGGAACTCACTCAATTTAAAAATTTCTAAACCATTTGAACTGATCTCAGACACACCCTAAAACCCATATTTGACCAATAATGATGACGTAACGTTGAACAATCATCGTTTAACCTACTGATTATTACCGATCGGAAGGTGACCTGTTCTCCCAATGGCAGACAAGACCTAACCTTAAAATCCCAGCCGGAAATTGACTAACGACCGCCGACGCGACCGTTCGCCGTGAATTAGAACGCGCGTACGTTCTACTTTGACCGGACGCAAATGGCGGGGCACGTCGATGTTTAGTTCTAATTATTTATTAATTAGCCAACAGATGGACTTTGTCCCTTGGCTTCGGCTTTTACGCTGTTCTGTGGTCGCTGCGCGCGGACTTAACGTGCTGCCGCTCTTAGAATGGAAAGGCGAGTAAATATACGTCTGTAGTTTAGAGTCGGATTGGTTTAATTGTATGGGATATCGAATCTTGTCAATGGCGCTTTTAGAGTCTGAGAGGATTACAACATTTCTTAGCTCTTTGCACAGAGAAATAATAATTGCCTTGTTAATTGCAACTATTTCCGCTGTGCAAATTGTTACTTCCTCTGGTAGTCTTTCTGCATAGTTGATAGGGGGATTGTTGCAATAGACTCCGTAGCCCGCGTTGTTTTTACCCTTGGAGGCATCTGTATATATGAACGTGTGGTTGGATCTAATGTTTTCGGTGATTTCGTAGAATAAGTTTTTGTTAGAAACTTGGCTTTTTTCCAGATTCAGATCGATCACCTTTATCATTTTTATCTGATGTTGTAGTTGCATTTCGTAGCATGGTGCCCTGTCATTTTTGTAGCATATTTTGTTAGAGTATTTGTCTAGGTAGCCCAGAGCAGTGACTAGATAAGGCGTCTTAGAGATAACCATAACATTTAATAAACATTTATTAAACGGCGTATGACATTATGATTATTAATGAGCGAAATACTCTAAACTGGGTTATTTCACTCAAATTTTTATTGTGTGAAACTATAGCCTTGAGTTTTTTAAAAGTGAATTTTTTCTATTCCATTACTCAAAGATAGGGGTTATAACTCGAACATGAGCTTATTCAATAGCTATTGATTAAATAGAGTCATATTTAGGTAAAATAATTAAATTTACTCTATTTTAGATAAAATGTATAATTATTTATTTAAAATGTTTTATTTGATATTCTGTGAAATATGTGTTCACTCAGGCTGATTTTTTACAGTGTGGATGTGAAGTAACATTTACTGATAGTATTGTTAACAAGTCGTAGGTCGACCGTACGATATTGTTTTAAGACGTCGTTGATTTGAGCACAAAAACGAAACTTGCAGTGTACCGAGCAATAATAATCCTCATCGTGTCATATGTAAGCGAAACCTGGGTGGTGTACCGTCACCACAGGAACGCATTAAACAAGTTGCAACAGAGACACCTTAAACAACTGTTAAGAATGGTACCACCATGTCGCAAATGTATCGGCCCTTGAAACAACTATCTGCGAGAGCGCTGATGTCATGATTACCAAATCCTACTTAAAATGGGCGGATCACGTATGCAGTATGAAATAAAACCGTCTACAGGGAATCTCTTCTTTACGGTGAGCTTGTAGACGATAAGAGGAAACCGGATGGACAACTCTAAAGGTACAGGGATATTTCTCCACGAAAACGTACACGGGAAGCAGATTCAATCAATGGGAAGAAGCACACAATAGAACGCAATGGAGAAGAATTGTAAACTCAGTTAACAGCGACAACCAAAAAGTAAAGAGGCAACAAAGCAATGAGAATTTTGAATGTCCGGAGTGCGGAAGAGAGATAACACGTATCGGGCCCTTCAGTTATAGAAAAGCCTATGAAAGAAAACGCCTAGCCATCTGATGCGTGTCAAATAGTCGTCAGCGAGTAATGGCAGTAGTAGTAGTATACATGAAGCTAAGACTTAGCTGATAGTTATTCTATTCGTGCAATCTTGTCCCAAGCACCAACCGCATGAGATAGGACCAATATCTTTACATGTTTCCAGCGTTCATCGTAGGCCAAGACACAGCAACTGGTGTCAGGAGGAAAATGACATACATACATACAGCCGTTACTCGCTGACGAGTATTCGACACACACTGGCTGTCCATAAAACAGAGGTTGTACTGATAACGGATAAGCGATCTTTTACGTGTCCAAAGATTGTGTTGGATGGGACGGAAATCAAATGGTCCAAAAGCCTCAGGTATCTGGGAGTGCAAATTCATAAAAAGCTGAATTTCAAAGAACACATACATGTAGTAGTGGTAAAGGCTCAGACAACAGTGGCTAAATTAGCAAGAGTAATGCCAAACATCGGAGGTCCAAGGCAGGAGAAAAGGATACTTTTAAATGAAGTGGTCCACGCCAGTATTTTGTACGCCGCTCCAATATGGGCAAAGGCACTGGAGGTTAAAAAAGAAAAACAGAAACTTCTATCAGTTCAGCGACGGAGCGCCTTGAGAGTCGTTTCTGCCTTACAGAACTGTAGCGGAGCAAGCGGTATTCGTAATCCCGCAGGTATACCACCAATAGACCTGGTAGTAAAGGAAAGGGCTTATATATATGATCAAAAAACTACAGGAAGAACAGATAAGGCTGATATCAAAAATGAAGCGAAGGAGATATTATATCAACTGTGGCAAAGAAGATGGGATGAGGCGTACGGTGGAAAATGGACACATATGTTAATCCCGAATATAAGAAGATGGACTGAACGAAAACACGGACAGGTAGACTATTATCTTTCCCAGATACTTAGCGGTCACGGAGCTTTCGAACATTATTTATATCGTTTCAAGAAAAGAGCTAGTGCGGCCTGTAAATATTGCAGCAGTGCCATCGACGATGTCAGTCACACCATTTTTGAATGCTCGGCCTGGGAACCAGGTAGATTAAAGATCAAGGGGATTTTTAAGGTACCCTTTAAAAAAGAAAACTTAGTACCATCTATTGTGGAGGACGAAGATATATGGGAGGCTTTCGTGGCGTTTATATCAAAAATTCTACGACAGAAGGAGCTGGATCAACGGAGGGTTGAAGAATGACCAAAGTCTAACGTAGAGAGGGGCATCTGCGCCGAAGTAATGCGTGAGCAGTTCCAGCGCAGTTTGTCTACCAAATAGGGTGGAATTTTTTTAGTCGGTAGGAATCCGGCACACCTCGGTCTCTAGAACAACAGACCAGGCGTCTAAGAAGATTTAAAAAAAAAACGTATTCGACACACATAAAGAAGAAGATGGTCACGCAAGGCGTTTTCTTTCATGAGCTTTTCTGTGACTGAAAAGCCCGATACGTGATGTTATCTGCCTATCGCACTCCGGACATTCAAAAATCTCATTGCTTTGTTGCCTCTTTACGGTTTGGTTGCCGCTGTCAACTGAGTTTACAACCCTTCTCCATTGAGTTCTATTGTGAGCTGCTTTTTCCCACTCATTCTGCATGTTAATTCCCTTTACATTTTCGTGGAAAATGTCCTTGTACCTTTTCAGTTGTCCACCCGGCCTCCTCTTACCGTCTACAAGCTCACCGTAAAGCAGAGATTTTGGCATGTGGTTTTCTTGCATTCTGCATACGTGACCAGCCCATCTTAAGCGGGATTTTGTGACCATGACTTCAATGCTCTCGCAGTTAGCTTTTTCAAGGACCGATACGTTTGAGACATGATGGAACCACCGGACTCTTAAGAGTTGTCTAGTAGTAAGGAAAGTTGAAGGAAAAGGACACCCCTAGCGAATACAGACATAATCCTGATCCTAAGCATGCATCTAAGGAACACAGTAGGCTTAATTTACTATGGAAAGTACCATTTCTATCCTGGGAAAAGCTCGGAGCTGGGAGTAGGACCCTATAAAACATCATGAAAATTAGAACCTAAGTTTAAAAACTTTCTATAAACTCACCTCAAAATATTTCGAGGGTTTTCATGAAAAACAAATCCCTTCCTCAAACATTCTGGAGCGAACTCGAACAAAATTACTTCAACAAGCATGCCAGATATTTTAGGTTAAGTTTGCTCAGCAATGTATTCTAAAAATATGCAGTAAAAATACTGAATACTGATCTTTACCTTCTTGTTTAAATACCAACGGATTATACAGATTTATACAGGAAGGTAATGTGACCCAACTTTAACTCAGACTTGTAATGGCGACGGATCTCAACAAAAATCTGACATAACAGTACTGCCAACTAGACAAAGTAGTTCAAAACTATCAGGGTTGGATCAGAAACACTGAACGCTTGCAATCATACATAAAGTACCTTAGATCATATAGCGGGTGCGTCGCAAAAATGGCTCACCACTATTAACTTTTTTATTTTTTTCAGATAAAAAAACGAGATTTGGTATGTTAGTATATGACATAAATTAGGATTGATTGACGTATTCGATTCTTTTCGGTCACTTCCTGTTTCACCGGAAACGACAAACAACTTTTGATTTTGAAATGACACCCTCGGTATTTTTTTACTTAATTCGATCGAAAATTACACTCTGAATAGAATGACATATAATATGTCAACTTTTGACATCTTCTCCTATGGTTAATTTGAAATTCTAATTAAGACAATTTGCCTCGAAAAATTTTACCGCTACCAAATTTTTTCGCAAAAAATGCTTTTTCCAAATATGCTAATGAACCATTCTCGTTCGATCTGAAAAAATTGAGATATGATAAAAAAATACGGTTTCGGCATCTTTTAACCGGCCAGGATAAGACACGAAAAACACTAGACGATCAAATCTATTTTTTGAAGGCTCCTTGATTAAAAATTAGTGATTTTAACACAGCCTAGATTGAAATTTAAAATACGATTTTTTTAAAGCGAAAATGTCAAAAGTTTACATGTGATATGTCATTCTATTCGGAGTGACATTTTCTATCGAATAAAGGTAAAAAATAGCGAGGGTGCCATTTAAAAATCAAAAGTTGTAGTCATTTCCGGTGGAAGAGTAGGGAAATTGGCCAAAACAATAACTGAATAAGTCAATCAGTCCTAATTTACGTCATATACTAATTCTAACATACCAAATCTCGTTTCTGAAAAAATAAAGAAGTTATGGGGGTGAATAGCACTAGGCCGCACCAGCAAAACAAATTAAAACGTTACAATTATGGTATACTATTTTTATACTCTGTATAACTTGAGAGAGTGATTAAATCCATCGAAGCGGATCACTTTTTCTTCTTTTTCTTTCCGGTCGGCCATCGGAATAGTTTAAAAGGAACCTTCTAACGCGTTCAGTGCTGGCGGCCATTAAGGCTGCTCCAGACGAAAGAAAGTTTCGGCGGACCCAGTGGTGTTAACGATTCCCGTCCAAAATGCATATCGGCAACATTTAGGCGCCCGCTCCGTTAAAATTCGATTTAAGTGCAAACCGTCGTAATGCACGCTCTCGTCACGCTCAATTAAAGGCCTTAAGGAAAACTGTTTACATTTTTCCGGGAGCTTTGCGTTTCCATCGCTACTTTAAATGCTACCGATAGTACGAAATTTAGGTTTTGGTAATTGGATGGTGGTTTCTAATATCAAGTGAATCAATTGATGGATGGATAACCCTGCCAATTATGGTAAGAGCCTCTTTGACAAAATTGACCAATCAAAACAATAATAATAAAGTTTTTTTTTTTTATTTCTTGAAAAGAATTATGTTTTTATTTACAAACTATTGTTGCCACTTTTTCAGAGAAAAAAATCAAACAAAGTTCCCTCCTTTTCACGGTATAAAATTTGAGAAAGATTACTGGCGCACGATGTAATATATCGTTGTTTTAGCCGATGGGAGAACTTTTGTCGTGATCGATTGATTTTTTACAGATTGTTTTCTGATGAAAAGTTGTGTTAACGACACTTTTATCGGTTCGGCTTGCGTTGAGTTAACGCCTTCGAAAGAGGGATTTCTCCTCCCTCTCGATGTCTCGCGATTTATAAAAATGGAGTTAAAATCTTGAGAGGATATATTTTCTCGATAGGCGCCTATATGCCTATAATTTTATATTTTCATAAATAAAAATTTCGCCAGCAAAAATTTATTTTTAAACGCCGATATATGAAAAGATAAAATAATTTACCTTATATTAATTTCTATATTTACAATATTTTTCAATAACAAGTATCTGCAAATCGTACTTACTGAAGTAAACATTTTTCTTGTTAGTCCTTCAATTACAGAAAAATTCTTCTAAAACACCTGAATAAAACCAAAATTACTACAAAATATTTATTAAAACAACAAATAAAGTCATAATAGCAAATTCATAGGTGAATTTGAATTTATTATGAAAATTGTGTGTTTTTTTTTGATAGTACGGTTAATAATAAAAAATCTAAATTTCTTGTACCAGGTGCGTCTCAAAAACGGCTCAACCCTATAACTTTCTTATTTTTCAGATAAAAAGCGAAATTTGGTATGTTATAGGACATAAATTAGGACTGATTTGACATTATTAAATTGTTTTAGTCACTTTCTGTTTCACTGAAATTACTACAACTTTTGATTTTTAAACGGCCTTCTGGATATCTTTCTACTTTATTCGATAGTAAATGACACTCTGAATAGAATGACATATCATATACCAAATATTTAAAGATACATTTCCGCATATGGCTTATTTGAAATTGCCAACATGCAGTTCCTTAACGACAATTTGACTGGAAATTTCAAGTGTGTGGTACCAAATTATTTGTAAAAATTATTTTTCCAAATATGGTAATGAAGCTACTGCTGTTCTGTTAGAAAAAATCAGATATGATTAAAATACGATTTAGGCACCTTTTAACCAGCTTTTGGGACAAGATACGAAAAACGATTAGACGATCAAAGGCCTATTTTCAAGGCTCCTTCATTAAAACTAATTATCTTTAACTTTAATACTTGGCACTATAGATTGAAATTTAAAATACAGATTTTAAGCAAAATGTCAAAAGTTGACATATGATATAATCATTCTATTCAGGTGTCATTTTCTATCAGATAAGTAGAAATATACTAGAGGTTGCCCTTTAAAAATCAAAGTTGTAGTAATTTCCAGTTGACAACAGGGTAATAGGAAACTAATTGAATACGTCAAATCAATCCTAATTCATGTCATGTACTAACATACCTAATCTCGTTTCTGAAAATAAAAAGTTACAGATTAGAGCCACTTTCGAGCGAGACGCGCCCGGTATACAAAAAAAGTTGCTATGTTTAAACACACATAATCTAGTTACGCCATTGTACAGGGTGGCGCCTCTCCTTTGACCAGAAGGTTTGTAATGAAATGAAATTTTGTAATCATGTGTAGGTTAATATAGAGCACTAAATTGCAAAAAGAAATGTATTGTAACATCTTTAGTTTCATAAAAAAAACTAGCAAAGCGATATGAAAAAATCTCTTTGAATCGCTTATTTGTATCTCTAAGCATTAACGGGAAACGCCATTAAACACAGGAAAATGGACACCCTGTACAACTTATACAAAATGTGTTGTGTTCGGCATTATTCCCAAACAAAAGAGAAAAGCGGCATTGTGTGGCTAATAAAAGAGCAAACAAATTATACGCCAAGCTTTTGTTACCCGGGCGAGGATAGGTTTCTCTGCTGTTGGAGGTGTAGCTGACGAAAATATGGAATGGAAAGGGCCAAAATGAGGAGGCGCAAGAGACAGCCAGGTGGTGAATCAGGTTCTGCAAGACGGAAAATAAGGTAACGCTTATTTCAGAAGGTAATTACGGACGAAAAATCATCGCTCTCAAAACCAGTAAAAATTATTTTTTGCCGGTCGTTAGACGTACATTTATACGAACCTTTTACTTATTTTTTATCTGCAGGATATGCTGCCAGAGTTTCCTTTTAATTCGATTTAGTAATCATAATAAATTACTATACAGGTTGTTAATTTGTTTTATTACTCGCGGCAAGAGCTTTATGGTTGAAATATGGCAACCTCAGCCGGCTCGTCGATAGACGACGCGACGCGACGAAGTGATGATTAAGTAATAAGTGTATGGTTATCCATACACTTTCGATTTTACATAACCCCAAAATAAATGATTGGGGGAAAGATCTGGTGATCTACCGGGCCACAAAATAGTTCCATATCCACTAATTAAACAGTTGGGAGAAGTATTGTTCAAATATTCTTGAACAATACGGGCATTTTGGGCAGGACAACCACCTCAACAATTTGATTACTTGAAAACGTGGGTTTTGATCCGCGGTAGCACAAACGAAAACTTGCTTTAACTCCTGTTCTTCATTGATCAACACATCAAGCTTTTCGTGTTTTTGTGGGAACACACACCCATGTGTTTCAAAATTATTAAAACTCTTGATGCAGTAGGTAAAGATGGAATTGGAAGTTTGTGAAAAAATTGTTTGTATATCCCGATAGAGACCCTGGCCCGCG
>NW_022146027.1:135009-140296 GCF_002938485.1 Sitophilus oryzae
GAAGAAGTGATAGCGAGTTAAAATTAGAAAGAAACATTATAAACTTTAACTTAATATTTTAGATCTTGGAAATTTTAGAATTAAAAAAAAAAAATATATACTTATATTCTTATTCTTATATATCGCATGCCGAACAGGTAAATACCCACTAAATAATGTTTACCTTGGTTTTTCAGCCTTTGAGAATCCATATTATAGCTTGTCCGAGCAAATCACGATCACTAATTTGTTATAGATATGCAAGCGCAGCAAATACAAAATTTGCTGCGAGGCCTCCAGCAACAACCCGTATGATGCGCAGACGGATTGATCGACAGGTCGTCTGGCCAGCCCAGGCGTTATTTTCATCGGTTTATTTTGAGGGTCGGTCATGTTTCTGAATGAAAGTAGCGCATTTGTTATCTAAAACAAAGTGGTTCCTTGCACTTGCTGACAAGCACTTTTTCGAATTTTTCACAGGCCTGGCCATGGAACATGTTACTCAGCCTTTTTCAAGAATGATGTTCGCCCATCTTTTTTGTCAGTGGCAACATGAGCTGATTGAGTATCGATTGTCTCGATGTCGTGTCCATCGACAGCAGTTCTTCTTTATTGTTTTAAGCAGTTATCGAGCCTGGCCGTCACTTCTTGACTTTAAATGCCAGATTGCCTGATCAGTCTGGTCGCAGATTGAAACCAGCGTTGAATTTGCCCAGTTGTCGAAAGCTCGTGTTAATTTGTTGCAGCTGTTCATGGATGATTCTTCGAAAGTTAATTTTTAATAGATTTTTTTTTTATTTTTGTAATTATTTCCATAGTTAGATGACAACCAAGTTTCAGATAATTTTAGCGAATATATATATTTTATGCTTTTCTAAGAAAAATGCGGCTCAGCATTGACCGTGTTAACAGCCGGTCGCCTGATAAAAACACGGCGCAGCTGGAGAACGGCGAGGTCAAGCCCCAGACGTCGTTATTAAGCCCGCTTCCGTTTTTGTATACGTTGTTGGCGTGAAGATGATCGTACCCCAGCATAGCGTAACATTTTCAGCTACATGGTTGTGTTCCGGAGGAAAAAATATTTTTGAAACTATACTGGTATTTAGTGACGTTTGACGCAGCGACGGCAGATTTACGCGAAATGCAGCCAGACGCGAGCAGCGAGGTGAAAGTGATATAGCAGTGCCGCAGCCTGTAGATTCACTCTTGTGTTACCCAACCTCGCTACCTCGTGATAATCTACCCCGCTGAAAATAATAATTTTTTAATAAAAAATTGAAAAACTTTTTTTTATTAACAGCTATTAAATTCAAGGATTTTAATGATATATACCGTATGATCGAAAAAAAACGGTGTCAGCGATGGCTATATGAAGATCGCTGTCTTTTTTACGGGGATTTATACGGGAAATGTCATCGATCGTCGTTTTCCAGCCAACTGGACGTATACTATTCTAGCTTTATAATTTTGAAAAGTTTTTTTTTTCAATTTTTATTAAAAAAATTTTATTATTTTTCAGCGGGGTAGATTATCACGAGATAACGGGGTTAAATTGTTTTACAAAGAGTTAGATCTACACTGAATGCGGTAGATGTGGCAACACTGCCACTATCACTTTTCCACTCACTAACTCGCGCGTCACGGACGTTTCGCATGCGTCTCGCTTCTGTTACGGCCGTCATTCAAGGCCGTGTGTCACACACAAATTAACACTAATTATAGTTTTCCAAAAAAATATTTTTCCTCGAATTTTAACCATGTAAACATTGAAAAATAATTTTTACTCTATATAGAAACAAATTACGATCTTCTTCACGTCAACTGGCAGTATGCACCATTAAAAATAGAGAACGGGCCAAGTAATGACGTATAGGGCTTGACCTCGCCAAAATTCTTATCGGATGTCATTCTCCAGCCGACTTTCGCGCCGTGTTTTTTTTTTACCAAACGATATTTTGGTGTACTGCGGTGTAATCTTAATTGCAATCTTTTCTTAAAATTCAAAAAGCATAAAATATACCTATATGGCATTAAAACAAATTTATCCTGTAAAATTTCTTATAGAAAAACTTGGACTTGTGACGTAAAACAGAAGAAGAGGACTAGAGGGAAAGTTCGTGACAAATTGATATTAAAAAAAATTAACAGCAAAATAAAAACACTAAATCACCACAATACACCAAAACACTTTTACTTTTACACTGGACGCGCGTTTCGCTAACCATGTTAGCATCATCAGCAGATGATTATAAACTGACAGTTTATAATCATCTGCTGATGATGCTAACATGGTTAGCGAAACGCGCGTCCAGTGTAAAAGTAAAAGTGTTTTGGTGTATTGTGGTGATTTAGTGTATTTATTTTAGAGGGAAAGTTCGTGACAAATTGATAATAAAAAAATTAACTTTCGGAAAGTCGTCCATGAATAATGCAATAAGGCCAACACGAATAGCGAAGAGAGACTCGACAATAAATAAGGCCAGAGTGTTCCCAGCGTACGTTTACGAGCCGTTTATGGGTCTAGCAGGACCCGATCCTAGATTGCGATAGGGCCCCTAGATGATCTATTATGGAACTTGGTCCGCTAATACGGACATTTTTAAAGATGTGAGGTCAAAGTCAAGAAAATGCAGTGACGTAACAACGCCCGGGCTCGTTGGGGCCATTTGCATGCCTCACATATTGATATTTTCTCTTAAAAACAATAAGAGAACACTGCTTTTAAAACATGTCGGTGGGCCATACTTTTGTTGACATCGGGACAATCGATAATTTTCTCAATTAGCTCGTTATATTGATGATGTTGCCACACTAATAAAAAAGATAGACTTGAACTAAAGTCGTCATCGTTCTTGAAAAAAAAAAATTTAGTGGCAAGAGAATTTATTTTAGCGTAAAAGAAAATATGTTCCATGAAGAAAAACTCTCTTAACTCAAAAAAACTTGTTCTCTTGAAAAATTCGAAAAATTCTCTTGAATCTATTTTCATTCAACCAAGTGCAAGTTACTTTGTTTTAAGATAATAACAAAAATGCGCTAGGAAGTACTTCATTCAAGAAACAAGGCCATTTTTCCAATAGCTAAATACTCTTTTGATGAAAAATAATAACGACACGCAAAGACGATGACGAAGGATGGTATATACAATCAGTCGGCAGTCCGATCAGTCGCACGTCGCATTTCATAGGCACATCATAGTACGTACGGGTTTTGTTGCTTGGAATTTTCCACTTGGAATTTTGTATATTTTGCTTTTTAAACGCATATCGTATAACAAATTAGTGATCGTTATTAACATGCATTTGTCATTTTTTATGGACAAATTTTATAATATATGGATTCTCTAAAGGAGTTTCTGAAAAAATTGAAATTAGGGCATTTATTTGCTATATTTGAAGGTAAGAGACATTTACCTAATGCACCTGTTTAGATAATGCATGCGTGACTATAGATAGAATAAGAATATAGAATATATAGGTATCGATTTTTTTTGCAAATAATTACAAAAATTTTAGAATTTCAAGTCGTCGTATTAAAAAATTCAAAATGTGACCAAAGCTTATAATTTTTTAATAATTTGTTTGCTTTACTTTGATTAATCGTGATGTAACATTTTTTGTAATTTGTAGAGTGATGAACCATCCCAAAAAATACCAAGAAGTGAAGAAGCAGAAATAACTACTATCGAGGAAAATAATATCACTTTACTTATTACAGACCAGGAAAACCTAAATTTATCAGAAAATAATATAACTCGTAATATGCCTGTATATGATGTATAGACTTCTCTTAGATCAAAATAAATTTTAGTTGAGTCAATGGTATTCGCTATTGGTTTAAGAAAAGTGTCTCTTTAATCAAGAAATGTCCCTTTTCAATCAAGAATTTTTGCATGAATCAAAGAGACTATTGTTCTTGTAGCAAGAACTTCTTTGCATATTAATTTTGGTTCAAGAGTGAAATACTTTGGACAGATAGATTCTTCTATTCTCTAAAGTAATTTTTTAAAGCTTATGAAAAGATAGCTAAGGCTATGGGCAAAGAAACGTCGTTCTTGGACCTATTGAAAAGCGCCAATCTTTTGGGTCAAAGTCATATTCATTTCGACTGAGAGATCCTTTTTTTCAGTGTGGGTGTATTAGGTACAGAGAACCTTAAATTTTGTAGAAAAAAAAGTAATCTTAAAATACGCACTTCGTAGGGAGCGTTTTTCGATCTTGCTCTTTGCATATACGTCGCCCGTACTGGCCGCAGTGACGCAGTAGCTGCCGGTCAGCTTAAGTTCCCTTAGCAACAGCGGGTTCGTTCGGCACAGGTATAAGACGACAGAGTCTGAGAACGGCGGCCAACGCGACGATAGAAACGTCGTATAATGCGGCCAGTTTTAAGCCTCTAAAAGCACGCGAGCTGGAACAAAAAGAAAAAAAACTACGAAAGGGAAAATAAATCGTATTTAATGTTTTTGGCGTTGAAATTTATGAAGGCGATATTATTAAATTTCGGTAAAAGAAAAACAATTTTTTTATTAATATAAAAGTTTTTTTCTCAATGTTCCTGTGCTGGAAATACTGCGACCTATAAGGCTTATTGTGTTTATCCACTTACCATGTCTTCACTCACTCCTCTATCCCTGTATCCTGCACCTATAACTTGTGCAGGTTATCGGTAGGATAGAAGCATAGTTTCTCCTGTTCTAACCTTGCTTTCACAAATAGAAAGTGTCGCTTACGATCAAGAGCCTCGTTATGTGATCATATTATGTGATCCGTTGTTTCAGAATCTTTGTCGCAGAGTCTGCAGCAAAGACTTTCTTCATTCTTGGGACACAGGGCCCAAAGTAGATTTTAACAACTCAAAAATTATAATAAATGTGTTAGCATATAAAAAAAATATAAGAGCATCTATTGTGATTTTGTGCGTTATCTTGCTCTTTAGTGAAAATTACTACTTCTATAAGTAATTGATAATTTACGACTTGGCAGTTATAAATATTGTTCAAAACATCGAAAATGCTGAGAAGAGTGTTCAACGCTTCCCTCATATAATAAGAATAATGACATATCCATAGAAATATAGCTTGACATAACTCAACAATAGGTTATGAAATTCAACATTGACATTTTTCATGGTTACATCCGTCAGTTATCAACTTTAGACTATTAGCTCCATTAGAAATTGTGATGTTGCCAATATGTGCTCAACGCGTATCCCGAACACGATTCGCATGGCAACGAGAATACCAAAATCGACTGCTTTGCGTTTCGCTGATCGAATACTTGCGCTCACCGCTTTGAAAGCGTAATGTTTT
>NW_022146027.1:140304-143451 GCF_002938485.1 Sitophilus oryzae
ATGAAAATAATGAGTATCATAAATATAATATTCAGATTAATAATTTTTTTCAAAAAACTTTATGCTGTTTGAATCGTTACTGTTGAGTTAGCAGATAAACACACTAAAAGCTTTTATTAAAGCTCCCTTAAATATTTTGAATCATTTTATTATTATGTGTTGTTAATAGATATAATAGAAGAAATAATTTCAGCTGGGGGTTGGAATCTTTGGTCTTACACAGCACAATACACCAAAACACTTTTACTTTTACACTGGACGCACGTTTCGCTAACCATATTAGCATCATCAACAGATAATCAAGACTTAGTCTTGAGGTATATTTATTTATATATCTGTACTAACTATATTTTTTTCTATAATACATATATATAATTTTAGATATAACTATTTCCAGCAAAAAAACAATCTTGAAAATAGTTAATTTTGGAAGCGCAAACAAAACAAAATTTTACTCACCAGTAAATCCAATATTGCCTATTACACCAGATATGGTATCGTTCCGCCAGCACTTTTTAAAGGTTAGGTCATTGTCTACCCATGTTTCATCCAAATAGATAATACTTGGCGATATTTGCGAATTTTGCGTATATATTTATATCTCTCTCTGCAATATAATGGGCTGCTCCATTAATATTTATCTGTTATTTTGACATTTACGCCAAAAAAATCCATTTGATTTTAATAACCCCCTAAGCGTTTCCCTGCCAAAGGAAAATTCGATTCTTCCTGCAATTTTTGCAAAAGCTTTCTAATTGTGGGGATGACTTTGAATTCGAGATATAATATATTTATCAAATACCTGACCACTTGGAAATCAAAGTCGTCGAGTTTTTCAACAGCAGTCTCGCGTGGTCGTTTCTTTCCAGGGCTGGATATCATTTTATCGGGGTTAGTTTCCAGCCTTTTTTTATCTTTTGTGTGAATTTTTTTATAGCCGATGCGCTAACTCCGGTATAAAGAGACATCCGCTCAAGTTTACGTTTAAGCGGCAACTTAAGCGAACTCTCTGTAGCTTCTTCATCGCAAACCCTATTATGAATACAAGGAAATAAACCAAATGAGATTTCATCCACGTTTATTTATATATATTTTAGTTTAGCTAAAATATTTAGGTAAAATGCGTGCTTTTCATTTTAGCCAATATTTAATTTTAATTTAATTTTTTATATTCTAATAATTACATATATTATTCTATTATTCTACTTACCTATATAAATTAGCTATTATTTCTCTTGTATGGCTATGTAGCGTCTTACCCTTAACAAATTTATTCATTTTAAAACACAAATATACGATCAAACTTAATATTAATAATTAAAAACTACGAACGAAAAACATTATAACAAGATAACATAACAATAAAACACAACTTAACTATTAAATATACGAAAAATATAGGAATGAAATTTAGGATAACCAGTATAAAATAATGAAAGAAAGTAATAATGATCAAAAGAATGACCCCGCCACTGGATATTTCAATAGTATTCAATATTTCTACTCTTTTCAGAAGAGACCGTGAAGTTGGGGATAAAGATAGCGAATAGGAAAGGCGTAAAAGCCCTGGCAACCTCGTGGTAACAAATCCTGTGACGTACTCTCGCCAATCATGTTCAATGAATAGGCGGCCATGCGCGTCGATGCCGGTTTGCTAACGATATCGTTGAAAAATCTTCACCTTCCATAATAAGCAGATTATACAGAATGAAAGAAATAAGTTATTAAATAAAACATATTGAACAATATGAACTACGTTAAAATTCCTTAGTAATATACGTCAGAATATATGCTAAACACATTATATATAATAAAAATATATGAAATTTATAGTTCATGTCTGGCAATTTTGCAATTTTATAGATAAACGTGGCAATATCGATTTTTTTTTCTCGCATTCCTTCCGTAGCTTCAGATCCGCTGGTCAAACAGTATATATTTTATTTCCTTAGCAAGTACAAGTGTCTTCCCTTCCAGATTTGGTAGCGTGAACTTTGGTATCTTGTAGTTTCTTGTAAACAGAATGAGTTCGGTTTTGTCTGGGTTGATGCCCAAACCATTCCTTTTTGCCCATTCCGTTAGCTTCTTCAGAGCAGATTCCATGATGTCACTAATCGTCTGCAAGTCTTTGCCAACGATCAATATTACAACGTCGTCTGCATATGCCTTTATCCTAATTCCCTTCAGAGAGGTCAGGATCGGGTTCATTACAATCAGCCACAGCAGAGGGGATAATACCTCTCCTTGTGGCGTGCCTCTTGTTGCGCACTTTTCGTCTGAGCTGTTTCCCTAGTAGTCCTGTTTTCTAGCATTTCTATAACCCAGTTGATGGTCAACTGCTCTACCTTTACCTCCATAGCTTTTTTGATCGCCTCTGTCTTTACATTATTGAAAGCACCCTCTATGTCTAAGAAAGCCACTAATTCCTGATACCTGAGAGATTTTTCAATTGTACCTACTACCGAATGCAGAGCACTTTCGACTGGTTTACCTTTAAGGTATGCGTGTTGCGCAGCACATTGCTTCTCAATATCTGGGGCCGTATTCTGTAACTTTGAAAACGCTAAGCGCTCAGCGTATATGACATTAATTTTCGCTGAGCGCGCACTTAATTATCGATTTCTTCGTTTGACGCGCTTCGTCTTTACTGATTCCGCTGAGCGCTTTGAAAACGGTTAGCTTAAAGGATCGTTTTGCTTGTCGAACTATAAGTGAAAATCGAAAAATTTGTGATTTTGTGCGTTATCTTGTTCTTTAATGAAAATTACTACTTCTTCTATAAATTCTTCAATAAGTAATTACCTACTTTTTTTCACTTAATGATCAATTGATCATTTACGACTTGGCAGCTATAAATATCGCTCAGAACATCGAAAATGCTGAGAAGTGTTTTCAACATTTTCCTCGTATAATAAGAATAATGACATATTTATAGAAAAATAGCTTGACATAACTCAACAATAGGTTAATTCACGTAACATTGACATTTTTCATTGTTACATCCGTCAGTTATCAACTTTTGACTATTAGCTACATTAGAAATTGTGATGTTGCCAATATGTGCTCAACGCGTATCCAGAACACGATTCGCATGGCAACGAGAATACCAAAATCGACTGCCTTGCGTTTCGCTGATCGAATACTTGC
>NW_022146027.1:154771-165393 GCF_002938485.1 Sitophilus oryzae
TCACCGTTCATTAAGTGAGTCGTCGATGTGCAGTTCGCATTAATTCTACGGTCAGTAAATCGCGTTCATCAGCTCCGTTAAGTAGAAAGAACAGCGCAGTAGTGAAGATGTCCTGTAAGCTAACATTCTTTAAGTAAACCGTTAAGTCTTGGCATTCCCAAATTGTTATACACTGCTATTACCTGTATATCTAAATAAATGCATATTTTATCCAATGGTTGTTTTGATTGAGAGAGAGAACCTGGTATAGCGACTCTAGCAAACAACCCCCAGCTAGGTCGCGACAATATTAATTAAGAAAAATATTAATTTGTTATAATAATTTCATCATTTCTTCTTCAAAACCTTGTTAATTTGCATTATTTTTGGGGTTTCCTGAGATTTCAGCAGATGGTCATAAAGTTTCCTACAACTCCTAAATTTTTAAAGATTAAAAAAAAATCACTTTATTACAAAAACAAAAAAATGTAAGCCAAAATATTTTCCAGATTATATGACTTGTTTACTATATTTCTAAGAGCTTTGAAAACGTCATGAAAATGGGCGATTTTGTTCAAGTCACCGGTTTTATAAAACTACTGTTATTTACTAATTATAAGACAATGTACGTCGTTTTGACCTTACGAGTACTTATGTTACCCAAAAATAGATAAAATTTCTGATAAACAAACCCTGATATTGTCATTGTTTTTGACCGGATTAACTATTTTTCTAAGAGCATTGAAAACAGTTAGAGAAAAACCAAAATGGACGATTTTTCATCAAAATGGGCGATTTTGGTCAAGTCACCGATTTTGATAAAAAATACTGCTATTATACGAAAATGTACGCTGTTGCGGTCTTACGAGTAAGCATATTTTCAAACGCTTTTTAATCGCTCATTAACAAGGGTTCCCAAAATAAATTTTATCACAAAACCAAAGAATTTTAGTTCTAATATTTTTATGTCTTTTAAAAATATATAGTTTTTTTTTGTTCTTTGTTTCTCAGATACAGGGTGTAAAAGTTTCATTTCTATTTCGATTTTTTCCAAATAATTACTAACAGCAATGAAAATTGCTGTCTGCGTGTCTTTTGAGATGATAAATTCGATCTCGATGCCAGTATGACTCCTATTTGTAGGTGGGGCAACCTACATGTTTTCTTAATTGTTTTGAAGAGTACTAACTTTTCGTCCATACCTGTATAAAACTACAGAGCGAAAAAATATACGTTCCTGTCGTTTTTTACGTAAAAAAATGTCTTTACTAAAAACGAAAACAGCTCATGACTTCCATCAAAATAGGACACCCTGTACATCTACACGACAACATCCCCCTTTAATTGTCTCTATTATTACCGTAATTTATTATTAAAACAGCGAATAATACGTATTAACGTAGATAAATTAAATCGGACTGAGCCGAGATACACGAACGAATTCTCCGCGCAATTTGTAAAAGCCGAAACAATATTAAAACCGCCATTTTCCGAAAATGTAATTTCCTTACGCTGCTGCTACGGCGGAGAAACGGCAGAAAATAAAATAAAATCGCCGTGGCGAGCGAGAGCGCAACAATTTTATGCGGGAATAATTTAAGCCAGTTCGAAGGAAACTCGAAATCGGGCACGTGGAGTTTAACCGTCACATAAACCGAATTATCCGATGTGTATCGATGAATATGATTATTTGCCTCCCTAGATTAGATTGGAGATAGCTATCGGTCTGATCCACTGCGACCTTTACAGATCTATGTGGTCCTCTTCTGATCCTTATGTTAGTTCCTCCCCAGTCCTGTCCTCTTCAAAAAGTCTAAGAATTTGGAGACTGAATCCACCATATAGCTCTCTGTCAATGGCCGTTCTTCTTCAGACTGGCAGAACCTGCACTGGCTTCTTTCATCAGTACCATTAGTTTTAGATGCCTATTCAGCTTACAATGCCCTGTTAGTAGATCCGCTTCACAGCACTGACTGTTTTTCTGTCTTTGCTTATCAGCAGAGCCCGAATTCTGGAACTTTGACATAAAAACGCCAAGTTGTTGATTTTGGTATTCTCGTTGGTCGTCCAAAACGTTTTCTGGATACGCGTTGAGCAAATAATGGCAGCATCGCAATTTCTCAGATATCTAATAGTTTAATAATAGTCAAATGTTGATATGGTTGATGAAACGGTGAAAAATGTCAATGTTACGTAAATTTCATAACCTATTGTTAAGTTATGTTAACCTATTTTTCTCTGGATATGTCATTATTCTTATTATACGAGGGAAACGTTGAAGACCGTTTTCAGCAATTTCGATGTTTTGAACAATATTTATAGCTGCCAAGTCGTACCAGAATATCGGGCCCATACAGAATTCGGGCCCTGGGCCCGAATTCTGTATCTTTGACATAAAAACATTACGCTTTCAAAGCGGTGAGCGCAAGTATTCGATCAGCGGAACGCAAGGCAGTCGATTTTGGTCTTCTCGTTGCCATGCGTATCGTGTTCTGGATACGCGTTGAGCACATATTGGCAACATCACAATTTCTAATGTAATTGATAGTCAAAATTTGATAACAGAAAAAAGTTGATAACTGATGGATGTAACAATGAAAAATGTGAATGTTACGTGAATTTCATAACCTATTGTTGAGTTATGTCAAGCTATTTTTCTATGGATATGTCATTATTCTTATTATACGAGGGAAGTGTTGAAAACTCTTCTCAGCATTTTCGATGTTTTGAACAATATTTATAACTGCCAAGTCGTAAATTATCAATTACTTATTGAGAAATTTATAGAAGTAGTAATTTTCACCAGAGAGCAAGATAACGCACAAAATCACAATTTTTTCTGCCTTTTCGTTACCCTTGTGACCCTCGTGCCCTGATATCCGGAATAGGCTAACGTAACATTGCTACGTTCACCCAAAGTAATTAAAGAAACACACACAATCCCACATTAGTCTCAAATTGACCTCCGTGGAAGTTTTCACTATATTCAAATTTAAATACAAATGATTAAAAAACAAAAATCGTGTCATTCAAACGATGAAAGCTTTTAATATTCACCATCTATACTAATCCGATCATATACGTTCTCCTGTAACGCATTTCCAAATGTTAAATTCATTATTTTTCGCAATGAACGACGACAACCTATTGCGATGGAGTTCGAACAGACAGTGTCATTTGCATATCTATGAACGGGAATACATGTCTGTTTTATTTACAGAGCCCTAGCCTGTCAATTTACAAAGCGTAGTACGACGAGGGGATTGTTCCTATTATCTAGATGGTTATTTCTTAAGCGTTCGAATGTGGAAGAGAAAAAAAAATACATTGCTTAGCAAGTCGATTTTATGTATACAAAATAGTGTAAGTTACAGCCCTTAAAATTACCTGGCGACTGGCAGAGATCGATATTTATTGCTTTACCCAAGAATACCAAAGCGAGTAAATGTGATGACTTTAGGCTTATTAGTCTGATGAGCCACATGTTAAAAATACTTTTAAAAATAATCCTCAACCGAATATATGCTAAATGTGAACAGAGCATCGGAAAAGAGCAGTTTGGATTTCGTAGCGGACTAGGCACCCCTGAAGCCCTGTTGTTTTGCATGAGGCTATTGTTGCAAAAGTGCAGCGAATTTCGCAAGAACATCTATGTGTGTTTCATCGACTTTGAAAAAAGCATTTGATCGAGTCAGACATACAGAGCTCTTTCGGCATCTGAAATTGTATAATGTAGACAACTATGACATGCGCCTTTTAGTAAACTTGTACTACGATCAAACTGCTGCTGTTAGGGTCGATCAAGGAACTACAAATGACATCCCAATAAAACGAGGAGTAAAACAGGGGTGTGTTTTGTCACCGTTATTATTCAATTCGGAGAACATCTTTAACGAGGCTTTATTCGGCAGAATAGAAGGCGTTAAAATTGGAGGCGAGATCATAAATAACGTAAGGTACGCAGACGACACCGCCATTGTCGCAAAAAGCATGGAAGACTTGCAAACGTTGCTAGATAGGGTTCATGAAGCTAGTTGCAAATGGGGTATTAATATAAATATCAAGAAGACGAAATGGATGTTTGTGGGTAAAATACAAATTAATCCAATCCTGATAAAAATCAACGGACACAATATTGAACAAGTACCACATTTTAGATATTTAGGAAGCTGGCTAAATAGTGAAAATACATGTGACGAAGAAGTAAAGGCAAGAATTGAAATGGCACGTAGAACATTCAAAAAATGGAATACCACGCTCACTAATAGAAATCTGTCACTGCAAACCCGATTGCGAACACTACGTTGGTACATATGGTCCACTCTTCTTTACGGATGTGAGACATGGACGCTAAAAGTCGAGAATATAAATAAAATAGAAGCCTTTGAAATGTGGTGCTACCGGAGAATTCTTAAAATTTCTTGGACCGAACATATAAGCAACGAGGAAGTTCTTGGACAGCTGAACAAAGATCCGGAACTGTTAACCACCATCAAGGCCAGAAAGGTGAGCTACTTCGGACACATAATGCGTGGCACAAATATCATATTCCTCGTTTGATTATTCAAGGAAAAGTCGAAGGTAGAAGATGGGTAGGTCGAAAGAAACTGTCATGGCTCAGAAATATACGGAACTGGACCGGTCTGGGGGTGGAGAGGCTGTTTCATGCAGCAGAAGATAGAGAACTCTTCCACGAAATAGTCATGGAGATCGCCAACGCCTGAAGACAGGCACGGCACCGCAAGAAGAAGACAGCCCTCGAAAGGTTAAATAAAAATAATATATTATTTTGTTTATTTTTAAGAACATTGTGAACCGTTTTTACTGAAATTTGGTACTCTTACGCACATTTTATTACCAAAGCGAATGGCGGAAGTGTAAAATTCCGCAACAGCCCTGAAAAGGTAATTTCCATTAGGGTAGAGGGTACTACTGGTGGTAATTTTTTATTCTTATAGACACAGTAATTTCAATAAATGAAAATTAAAGCTAGGACCTTTTTATGCAAAAAAGGTGCTCATCGTTTTGTTCGAACAGATGAACGGTTTTGAAGATCTTTGTGTTTAAAGGTTCGGATGCATCGATTTAGCATTGGCGAAATCAGGAGGTTAATTTATTTAAAATTTCTTTACATTTTATCATTTCACTAATGCTAAAATCGATGCATCGTAATCTTGAAACCGTTCACGTGTTCGAACTAAACGAAAAAGAGTACTTTTTTACGTAAAAAATCATAGCTTTTATATCATTTGTTGAAATTACTGTAATCTATAAAGATAAAGAAGTAGTACTCTCCGATTTAATGGAAAGTACCCTTCTGTTCTGTTACGGAATTTTCACAATCGCCATTGCTTTGGCATTAAATATGTATGCCGCAAGTGGGGAGGAGTTAAATGTCAAATTTTTCACGCGTTTTTGCTTATATCTCGGAAGCAATGACATCTACCGAAAAACGCTCTATATATAAAAATAAAACTGACAAAATCCTCTTCAAAATTGGTTGAATGCATTTTTTTCATAGGTTTAACCTTTTAAAAGTTACAGGGTTGACAAAATTAACACTATATCTCATATTGTATTTTCGTTCATTTAAAATCCAAGTAAAGTCTAAATTGAATCTTTCATATTAATAATGGTAATATTAAGAGGTCCTTATGTTATCTTTCAACTCTTCATTGCATCTTGATTTTTTGTCTTCCGTTAGAGAGCACTAGTGCCTACTTTACACGGTAAAAAACTCACCCCTCGAGCTCATTGTCTATCTTTGGGGACTTTTTGACACATATCAGCCCAAGTCTAGAGAAATCATTTCAAGCCATTTTCAAAACTGTGGGATTTTTTTCCACCGATTTTTCTAATTTGACTGGGCTACACGATTTCTACGTGTGTGGATGGTCTAGGGATGGGGAAGTCGGAATTCGGCGACTCGATCGGCGCGGCGACGAGAACGAGCGCTCGTCTCTCTATGTTGTAGGAAAGGCGAAATCCGATCACGACGAGCGCTCGGAGTTCGCTAAATGCCGCATGTGCGGTTTCGGCAATAAAGAGTACGGGAAATTTCAGTAAAACGGTTTACTAATGTTCTTAAAAATAAACAAAATATACTATTTTTTTTAACTGTTCGATTCCTGTAATTTCTTCGGATATCATTTTAGGGCATATGTTCATAGGAACTTTTTGTTTTATTTTTTATCTGTAGAATCATACACCGAAGTTAGATACACTATTTTTGAACACCCTGTATATTATTGTGAAAACCAGACAAGTGTAGGTCCGTATACAAATGTTTTTTTTAATTTAATTATAAAACTGTAAAAAAATAGCAGTAGATCAAGAAGTCCATCTAGCATTTATTGATTTTGAGCAAGCGTACGACTCTATTCCCCGCAGCAAGATATGGGAAGTCTTGAATATCTTAGAAGTAGATAGACCTTTGCTTAAGATAATAAAAGAGCTATATAAAGAAAATGAATCGTACGTTAAGTTATGACACAGGCTATCTAATCCAATTAACACCACAAAAGGGTTGCGACAAGGATGCAGCTTATCTCCTCTGATCTTCAACGCTTACGTCGAAGTAGCCCTAAGGGAATGGAAGACAAAATGTCAAGGTATGGGAATACCTATTGGGGACAACACACTATTTACCCTGAGCTTTGCAGACGATTAGGTCGTGATTGCGCAGGACTCATACGATCTAGAGTTGATGACTAAGAGGCTTTATCAAGAATACAACAAATGGGGACTTCAGGTTAGTCTAAAGAAGACCGAATACTTAGCTGTCAATTCCAACGCTTGTTTTGAAGTCTTCATTAATGAGAACGTCCAGATTCAACAAGTAGGCAAATTTAAATACCTGGATGTTACTATCAACAACGAGGGTTTGGGCAAAGTAGAAATACAAACCCGAATTCAGAAGAGCAAACAAGTTATTGGATGTCTTAACAGCCTCTGGTGGGACCGAAACTTATCTGCAACAACTAAAAAGAGACTTGGAAGAACATTGGTGGAGTCAGTTCTTTGCTATGGTTCAGAGCTATGGACTCTGAGTGCAGACGCGAAACGCAAAATCGAAGTTGTTGAAATGGACTACCTTAGAAGAAGCGCAGGTATATCAAGCCAATGGAAAAAAAGACAAACATCGAGGTCAGGCGTATCATGAATGCATCGGAGGAGACAGTACTGGATCGAATCGAAAAATCCAGCTTAAAATGGTTTGGACACGTTCTGCGTATGCCGGAGAACAGGTGGCCAAAAAGAGTTTTTCAATGGGCTCCCCAGGGCAGAAGAAAGAGAGGTAGACCTAGAAAATCCTGGAACGGAACGGTTACGGAAGCAATGGAAGCTTGTAACCTAGAAGCTGATGACGCTCTAAATCGAGATGTGTGGCGTAGGGTAACGGGAGGCAGCAATAGGCTGTAGTTGGAAAAGTATTAAATACTTAAATATCGTTTATATATATATATATATATATATATATATATATATATATATATATATATAGTATATATATATATATATATATATATATATATATATATATATATATATATATATATATATAAAACTGTAAAGTTTCAAATCACCTTCAGTAGTATCCATATACTCAATATAACTTACAAAATTATAAAAAACTTTATTAAAGATATGTATAAAAACGATAAATACCAAATAAAACTTGAGTATTCAACAAATTAAAAGTCAAAGAAATAAAAGAAAAACAATAATCAGCTGACACACAGTCTTAAACACAAAGAACGATTACAATTCTGATGAACACTAAAGATATCGTTCTCTAAATGATTCTCTCGTTGGAACGCATTTTCTCTACTACGCATAAGCGTAACCGGAACAAACCTTAATATAAACTTACCAAAAATATAACTTTTAAAGTGATCTGGTTGAAGCAGAACGTTCAATAAGCGCTTCGACGTCGTACATACCTGAAAAAAAGAGAAAAACCGTTATGAAATTTATTAAGTCACTGAAAAAATTTAAATACAAGCATGAAAATCGGAAAACCGTGCGTGAAAAACGTTCTTCCATGCTTGGAAAAATGATTATCTCCCGTCAAACACACACGTCAGCCTGCGCCGTAACTTAATAAATTCGAAATTTATTCGATCGCTTTGCTTTCCGGGGAACGGTTTTTTCCAGAGTTTTCTTCCAGCCCCAAAATGAAGAAAATCTCGCAAGAAAAATGGCCCACGCACTAATAATAATGTCTCCATCAGCTAATACGGGGTTCATCGGAATGATTTAAAGGCCCGGGATCTGCACAGGGAGATACCCCGAAACATGAAAATAGTTCTATTTTTTATATGAGCTTAGTGTGGGTATGACTTTAGCACTTTTGCCAAAGAGGGAATAAAATAAAATGAAGAACATTTAAAAGGAGAAAAATAAAAACTTTCTTTTAAACAACTTTTCATTAGTAACTACTCTAATAATTTAATGAACAGCTTTCATTGGTAACTAATTATATTCTATACGTTACGATTAATAAACCGACCAAATACAACATGCATTTTAGAATAAATTAATAGTTTTATTTGTTCTAAATTAACCAAAAATGGAGTCACAACTCACTTGGGACATTGAGATGCCATAACCCTTTTTTATAGAGGTAGCAACCATAAGGAAATACAATAGAGATTTTTGAGTAATAATATAAAATTAAAATGAACAATCATGTAACTACTCTAATAATTTACTTGCATCGGTGAGTGTCAGCAGATATACGATTGTCCACTTAAGATGGATACAAGCCAATATCTTGATTGTTTGTTGAGCGATCTCTTTTTCCATTTTTGGCAGGAGGCTGTATGCGTACATTTTGCCCAGGGTAAGAAATGCGATACCTCATAGACGTACGTTTTAATGGGGTTTGATATTTTTCGAGTCAAGAGTAAACTACCCTTAGGACAGTATTTATTTCAAATCTGATAAATTATATTGAATCCTCCTTACCTAAGATACTTAAGTTCTAATTTTTATAAATATTGATAAAGGGTGTGTCATTAAAATAAGACATTTTTATTTTTTAAAGTACTTACGACGCCACTGGATAAACTACTGATTTATTATTAATAACCAATTATATCCAATTATCAATTAATAATCGATTTAAGTTTTCAGATTGCTTCCATAATAATTAAGATACAATACAAAAAAACTAAATATTTTCAATTTATTTTGTTTACTTTAAAGCATTGTTTTTTAAGTTTGCTATTACAAATGAATAAAATGAGTTACAAAATAATTTAAAACCCCAGTTTTCAATGGAATCTGAAATATGATTTTTATTCGTTTTTTATTGAGGAATACTTTAAAAAATCCAAATAGTTAGATATTTAAAACAATCACTATTAACTTTGAAAAATATCCTCTAAACAAAGATTTATAAAACTATAACGAACTAAAAGTCAACATATTCGACCAAACCACCATAATTTCTAATGCATTTTTCATAAATTTTTCTATTTCTTAAGCAAATTTTCGTAATTATTGCTTAGAAATTTGTTCACATTCTTGTCTTATTCGAGTTTTCAATCTCTCTAATGTTCGTGGACGAGTTTTATAAACTTTATTTTTGATAGCACCCCACAGAAAGAAATCCAAAGGTGTGAAGTCTGGAGACCTAGGGGGCCATGCTACAAAGGGACTATTACGACCAATCCATTTATCTTGAAAATTTTCATTAAGCCATCTTCTTTCAGGTGCAGCATTATGGATCGGAACTCATTTTACTCATTTGTATTAGCAAACGTAAAAAACAATTTTTTAAAGTAAACAAAATAAATTGAAAATATTTAGTTTTTTTGTATCGTATCTTAATTATTATGGAAGCTAATAAAAATATTTGAATTATTATGGGTCTGTTTTGTTTAAGAAGCTAACAAATAATTTCAAAAACTCAACTATCAAGATATAATGGTAGCAAATTTTTAAAATCATGCATAGCTATAATGTTCTATATTAATTGGACCTACTGAATGTAAACTAGGTATAGTTGCTGCAATCGACAATATATTTTGTTGCTTTTTCATATCACACAACATTTTCATCATAACAAAAAACCGTCAATACCGCTACTCATATTATGGGCACCTATGACTTAAATCTCATAATGATGTTTAAAAATACATAGGTATACATACCTATTTACATAGGTATACATACCGGATTTTTACTAGGTATGATGAAAATAAGCTGCAAACTAAGTTATCGTGGAACTATATTTTAATTTATTTTTATCTACAGTAACTATTACTTATTTTTTGTACGGCGAATTTAAATTTATGGACCGTCCATAAATTTACACCGTAAGTTCGAATATTGGCTAAACCTAGAAATACCCAGGTCCGAATGCTCGACAGAATGCCCGAAATATGCAAAAGAGGGAGTGAGTTTAGGTTAGATTAGAATTAGGTTTTAGTTGGTTTTGAATTAATAAAAATATAGGCCTAATCTAAACTTAACCTAAAGTTTTTGCATATTTCGGGCTCCTAAGTGGGTAACCCTACGTTTAACCAATATTCGGGCTTTTACGGTAACATAATACTCATTCTGATTGGTTTAATCTGGCTCCATAATGAAACTGTGGGTTCGAGGTGCTATTGCAAATTAATGCCATTAATTCT
>NW_022146028.1:0-27018 GCF_002938485.1 Sitophilus oryzae
TCGAAAACGAATAATACGAAAAAAAGCAGAAGAATTGCATAAAGATTTCTTAAAGAGGGTTGTTAAATTTCCTAAGGGGATTATGGTTTGGGGTTGCATGTCAGCAAGAGATTTGGGCAAATTAAATTTTATAGATGGCACTGTTAACGCTCAAAAATATCAACATATTCTTGAGACCTCGCTTTTGCCTAGTGCTCAAGAATTGTTTCCAAACGAAGACTATATTTTCCAACAAGATGGAGCATCGTGCCATTCAGCAAGATCAACTAAAAATTTTTTTCAATTAAATTATCATCAGCTGCATCTGAGCAAATAAAACATAACTTCTCCAAAAAAATCCTCTATGGGTATTTCGCCGCTGCAAGAAAATGTACAAATTAAAATAGTTATTTTTTGTAAACACTTCTGCGGTTATCCCAAACGGAAACTACTTGTCAGAAGTTAGGTTTACAGTTATACGAATTTGACTAACGAACAAAAAAATGCTTAACGTTTCGGAAAGTTTATCTCTTTCCGTCGTCGGAAGCAAAAAAATACAAAAAATAAAGAAAAAAACTATTTAAAATATTTAAATTCAACTATTCGAGAACACTTTAGTTTTTTAGAACAGATACGTCTACAAAAACCGTTGACGTTCTGTGAAAATGGCATTATATCAAGTTAAACTTCAAAATTAACTATTACTACCTGATAACAATTACTTAATAAGGTAAAATCAAAAAGCCCCAAACTTTCTGTATGATTATTTTTAATTTTTACGTAGGTATGTTATGTTCTTTAAAATCTATTGCCATACATTACCAACATCTACAGATGCATGAGCAATACATTTATTTTTATTAGATTGTATTTAAAAAACTCTTTTATTTTTCTTTTAGAGGCTATCGCTTCTTGATTTGGGGTTTGTATTTCGTTTAATGTTTTGTCAATAAAATATGGTGGATATTGGTTTTTATTAATGTATTTTTTATGTGATTTATATCTCTGTTTAGTGAGTAAACCAAACTTTTAGTGGCAAAACTCAAAATTAAACAAAGGAAGCAACAAACCTCATAAGAATCATAAAACTTGTTTATTCTATAATTTTCTTAAGCACGATATTAAGTATACGCAACATAGATCTTTTGGATCTGTTTATCTTCAAAAACATATTGATTTGTAAATTTATAGTTAACAGTTAAAGTCATAACATGGCATATTTTACTGCAGCTAATATATTTTTCCGTGTTTATTTTCATAGTATACGAGCGAACGACGTCGAATGGGTCGAGAGTAAATCATTTTCAGATTAGTATTGAATATCTTAATGGACCCAGATGCTGCGGCATAAATAATACATCGTTTCGTGTATTTCCCTTACTATCGACCTAATTGTGTTGTTTGTTGCCATACCACCAAAAGCCGGTCGTAAAATTTATTTTCGAATACATAAATGCGTTTTAAAACATTTTTGTTTATGGCGCGATGCGAGTCTGTCAAACGTCACAGAATCAGTCAATAGTAACAATTTTCGGAATCTATTTTCGATTTATGGATCTGGTTTCTGTTGAGGCGGTTTACGTCATCGCTGTAGTAAACTATTTAGTCCAGTCATCTTAGTCGAAATAGGGTAGGAATCTCGGAATTCAAGATAACCGGCTGTAAACTCGTATAAATCTTTATTTTAACATCCTAAAACATGTCTCAAAACCTTCATATGATAGCGTGTGCGCGACTTATGAAACAACTAGGGTCATAGGTCAAAAAAAATCGGTTTTTTTGTGCATTTTTTGCAAATATTTCGTTCCCTTTCACATTTACGCCACTTGTATTATTATAAATATTGTAGAGGATAAAATTCTCTGCAACTTTTGTTTTCAAAACGTTTTTGTACCTCAAACCGTTTTTTGAGATAGAGCAGTGAGCGCGCAGTCTTTCATTATGTACGGTATCATTCAAGTTCAACCTGTGTCTTGCACGCCGCCGCGCCGCGTTGAAAGCCGTATAAAAGTCCGTTAATTGACCAGAAAATATATAATTATAAATAATTTACATTTTTTTCATAAAAGATCATATTGAATATAATACATTTTTTCATAAATTAAGTATATCTTCATTCAATAACATTTACCTCTATGTACAATTAGAAAATTATTAACAGAAATACTTTAATTACATTTTAATTATAGTTAGATTTATACTAATTACATTTTAAGTAAATAAAAAGACAAGAAATACATTTTTAATTTATATGTCTATTAAATAATACGATTTCATACATTTCTCATGGCTGAAATTAAAAAAATTGAATAAAAATAAAAAGAACTCCCATGTTCTTATTTTTAGTTTTCTTCTTCTTATTCATCATCTTCGTCTGGTCGTTGTGAAATTTCAAATTCTTCTTCATTTTCATCTTCAACGACATACGTCTCCAAGTCTTCTAGGCTTTCGGGGTCAAATGTACCATTTTCATTGATATCACTCTGATAGGGTGAAGCATTAAGACAAGCTTTCCCATTACACTGGCCACAAGCTAAAGAGCACGGCAACCCTGATTTCCTGCATCCACATCGCGAACCACAACCATTCTTGCAGTTGCAGAATATTGTGTTCAGCAATTTTTTTTCAGCAAAATTATTATATTCAATATGATATTTTATGAAAAAATGTAAATTATTTATAATTATATATTTTTCAATAATTAACGGACTTTATACGGCGTGTTTTTGACCGAGACTACAGGTTGAACTTGAATGACACCGTACATAATGAAAGACTGCGCGCTCACCGCCCTTTATCTCAAAAACGGTTTGAGGTACAAAATAATTTTTGAAACAAAAGTTGTAGAGAATTTTATCCTCTACAATATTTATAATGAATACAAATAGCGTAAATGTGAAAGGGAACAAGATATTTGCAAAAAATGCGCAAAAAAATAGATTTTTTGATCTTTGACCTCAGTTATCTACAAGTCACGCACAAGCTATCATATGTAGGTTTTGAGACATGTTTTAGGAAGTTAAACTGAAGGTTTATACGAATTTACAGCCGGTTATCTCGAATTCCGAGGTGAAATCCCTAAGATGACTGGACTAATTCAGTAAATTTTCCGAGTAATTATGCTTTATACAGTAGTGGTTAGCGGTTAAAATTACCGGTAATATTACGTAACATTACGGTAACATTGGAAATTTATAAAAAACAGCTTTTTAAATAATATAATTTTTTTATTTCAAAACTGTAAAAACATTACAAAAAAAATAAGAACCTTTTTTAAGCTAGTTATGATGGTAGGACGTTAAATCATCCCCAATCTGGTCGTATGGTTCTTCTTTTTGTTTCATTGAGAGTCAAATCTATTACCTCGATATCGATATCTTTTTCTTCCATTCCTTTCTCAGAAGCCTAAGTTTGGATGTGACAGTTACACATTTCTGAGAGAAAAGACGATTGAATTTGTTTCCATGCCAACTAATAAGTGAAATTAGTCAAGAAAGATAAGAATTGGCTATAACTCTGGCTATAGAAATTTTTCGACAAAAACATATTATAGGTTATATCGCTGAAAAGCTTAAAATGGCGCTTTTATGAAGTCATGGCCAACTATGGTTTCAATAAATAAAAAATCATATGTTTGTATCATATGTCAAAAATGAGAGGCTTTAGAAAAAAGCGGAGGACCCGATCTCATTAAGAATGTGATTATCTACAACTTTTATCTGAAAACTTTTTCTCTAAAATAGATTATAATGGAATTAGGAACAATTTTTAAAATAGCCGAAATTTGTTTTTTTTTTCGAAATATCTAGTAAGCCATGAACTTTTTCAAAAATGAAGGCGCATATTTATGACCCTACAAAACTGCAATTCTTTCCCCATTTAACCGACTCTCTATCTCCAGTAGTTTTCGAGATACCCATAGAGAACATCGTAGAAAATATGTGTACAGGGTGGTCAAATTCGACGCTTTTAAGAGGAAATACCCCTTTCTATAGGAGATTTTCTATAGGAGACGAAAACTAATATCGGTGTCTGGAGCTCAATTTTTGTTCAAAAACTTGATGGTGAAAACCGCATATCGATATCTGTTACCGTTTCGAAGTTACGGGGTGTTTTTCAAAAATTGTAACTTTTTTGCTATGGAAAATTTGGTATTTTTATAAAAACATTTACAAAGCACTTTTTTACGTAGAATTTAATGGTTTAAGTATAATTTTTTTAAAGTTAATAATTTAAGAGTTATCAACAGAAAATTTAATTTTTTATATGGGACTCCCTGTATATTTTTAATTTATTGAACAGAATTTAAAATTACCTTTCCAAAAATATAGCACACTTGATATTTTGTTATAATCCCCTTCGAAATACAGAATTTTTATAAGTTCGCCACTTTTAGCTAGTAGGCTTTGGACCACTTATTGATGATATGCCCTTAATGGAATTCGAAAACATATTTTTCCAGCAAAACGACGCACCGCCTCTGAACGCTGAAGTTATCAGCAAATTTTTGCAGCCAATTTCAAGAATAATTGGATAGTTAACCAAGATCCCAGCCGTTGGCCGTCTAGGCCGCCTGACTTAAGGTTGTCGCCCACTAGACCGCTGCGCGGCGAGGCGCTGGGAAGAGAATTTTTTCCGGCTGCGATGGGACTGCGCCCACTATAGCGCGCTTTTGAAACGCGGCAACGCTATTTAGTTATAGTCGAAGTGTTTTTTACTTACTGTAGTTTAGTTTTTAAAGCAATGAGTTCAAGTACGAACGAAAGCGTATTTTTTGTGCTCTTCTAACAGAGGAAGAGGAAGAGCAGGTGAAGAAGAAAAGGAAAGTTTGGACTCATAAGATTAACAAAAAAAGAAAGAAGTTTGGAGAATTTTACCATCTTTTTCCTTATTTAATACAAGACAAAAGCATTTTTTTCAGTATTACAAAATGTAAAGGAAACGTTTTACGAACTCCTGAATTAAGGGTTTTAGAAGCATAACACCGGGTATCTCTACTCATCATATTTTTTCAGAAGAGACAAATTACTAATGATGCAATAATGAATCGCTTATAGCTGACGACTTTTGATAATTCTTATTTATTCTGATGTATATATTAGCCTTGTTTATATATTCTTATATTAGTTATGTGATGAAAAAACCCTAATCTTTTTTTATATATTTAGGTAATTAGAATTTAAAAATTGGAGATTGTCACTTTTCTCCAAAAGTGGAGATTGCCGGTTTTGCTTCTACACCCCTCAATATATTAAATCTTTGATAGAAAAACATTTCGTCCATCTGTCTCTAGTGAGGGAAAACTAAAAAAAAATATCATATTCCTTTTTAAAAATCTGTTTGCCTAATTTACCTTTCAAAATGCAATTCTACCATTGATACGTACCACTAGTTCCTAGTCAAAAAGCCAGTAAAGAGACTCGAGATGCAAAATTATTTCCGTTGTGAGTACGCACACTGCACCGCGCCGAAACGCGGGAGACGGAAAAAAGTTGCTAGAGAAGTCTTCCGACTTCTTGACGGAAATTCCGCGGCGCGCTTCTGCGCTGCGCGCTCTAATGTGCGTTGGTCTATTTAAATACATGGCAAGCAGACAAAAGAAATTTCCACATGGCGCCGCGCCGCGTCGCGCCGCGGTCTAGTGGGCGACAACCTTTAGAGCCCATGGATCTAATCCTATGGATATATTTGCGGAAGAATAAAGGTTCCTTATTCTTCCGTATAATCTAGACAAGAATTAAAAATACATAGCAGTTATAAGAGGGTAACTTTCACCCTACTGAGTTAATGATTCCGCGAGAAATTTTCAAAAACTGCCCCGTCTGTCCATAACAGAAGACGGTCGATATGTCGAACACCTGTAGCAAAATCTCATGTCTTGGTTTGCTATTTATTTTTATTGTTATTACATATAGTTTAAATGTGTTGATGTTGGTTAAATATATTTTAAATTATTATAAAATTCTGCATTTCTCATAGCAAATATTATTTCGTTTTAATTGATGTTCACAGCTAGAATTTTTTGCATTACAGCCGGTGCAGTTCAAAGTATACTAATTTAAAAGCGGGCGAATTTTTATATACTCTATATCTCGAAGAGGAATCGAGGAAAATATCAAGTGTGTTATATTTTTGGAAAGGTAATTTTAAATTCTTTTCAATAAATTAAAAATATACAGGGTGTCCCATATATAAAATCAAATTTTCTGTAGATAATTCTTAAATTATTAAATTTAAAAAAAATATACTTAAACCATTAAATTCTACGTAAAAAGGTGCTTTGGAAATGTTTTCATAAAAATACAAAATTTTCCATAGCAAAAAAGTTACAGCGATTTGTTAAAAATGCATATTTCTGAAAAATACCCCGTAACTCCGAAACGGTAACGGATATCGATATGCGGTTTGCACCATCATGTTTTTGACAAAAATTGAGCTCCAGACACCGATATTTGTTTTTGTCTATCTCCTATAGAAAAGGGTGTTTCCATTTAAAAGCGTCGAATTTGACCCACCCTGTACATAGTGCACACAATGTTTTTTTAAGTTAACTATGGAGGGATTCCTTGTTATTTATGTCATCTCTTATTATTAAACCATAATTATTATAAGGAACTAACTTCAATCGAGCTTCAACGTTTAAATAAATTCACATTTTTTTAACACAATCAATACCAGACCTATTCCTTTGAGTTGCTTTAATATTTCCCATTCTGCTTTAGTGCAGTCGCGGTTAAAATTGCCGAATAACCGAACAAGAAAAATGTTTCGCATGCATATGCTCCTCGAGTGCTATTGGAGTGCCGTCGAATAGGCAACTTTACGTCTCTTTCAAAAACGTGCGAACAAAAGCAAACTAAAATTTAATTCTCCGATGAATACATCAGTATCGACCTTTGTTACATTCGGCAGCCGGTATAAGCTCTATTGAACCCTAAAATAACCAAGCTATCGGCAAAAAGTTTTCAACTACTATGCGATTATGCGCAAAAAAATCACTCTTTCACTTTTTTCATCGTTGAATACACAATGCCATTGTCAGGTCTTAACAATTCAGTGTTCGGACTGAGATTCATTAATTAAGATTAATTAAGCAATTTAAATGAACTTTAATTTTATTTAACTTAAAACACATTCCATAGTAGAAGGAAAAGGAGTAGTTGCACTCTCCCAAATATTTTCTGCCAGTTTTTACGATCTGTCGAATATCGGCAGATTGAGAGCGTTTCAGTTGAGTTCCGTCCGTCGACGTGCGAGGTTCGAGCGTTGCGTTCCAGCACAGAGACGGATCGACAAAAAATGAGTGCCTTACTGTGTACTGCTATTGGTTGTAGTAATAATTCAAAAAATTGTCCTTTGAGTTTTTTTGAGAGTCATTTGTGATCATGTTTGTGTTCAGGTTAATTTTTTCATGACTGATTATTACTTAATAATTGGATATTATTTTCATTTAAACCTCAATTTTTTATCGATTTTACTTTTGACAACCATCCCTTGCTTGCTGTTTAACGAACTGCACACATCATTGAACAATTTGCTAGTTTTACCTAAAGTACCAAAAAAACTGCCAAAATCCCGGTTCCGCCAGAGGCATGTTACCGAAATTACCGATTCCGTAAAACAGCCCGGTTCCGGACACGCTATAACGTACCATAACCGCTTTGAATAAGAAGACTAAGGAAGGAGCATATCAAAATCTTAGGTACACCCTCGCGATGGGCCTCAAAACATGGCCAACTTAAATTCCGCTATTATTAGTGTCGTTCTAATTTTATTTAAAAAATGTAAAACTTAGCTAGGCAAGGATCATCGGCATCTATCTTGGTCCAGAGCCAGTACTGGGAATACCCAAATGTATGGCCCCTAGTGCATTAAAACTCTGGATCAGGGAAAATCAGAATGTCCACTGGAGAAACAGACAGGGGCACAGGCACAGCAAGGCTTTTATCCAAGGACCTAGCTCCAAAACCGCAAAAGAACTGCTAATGCTTAGCAGGAATAAATTGCGGATTACAACAGGCCTCTTGACAGGACATATGGCTGTAAAGTGTTACCTGAACAAGCTCAATCTGTATCAAGGAAGTCTTTGCTGCAGACTCTGCGATAAAGATCCTGAAACAGCGGAGCACATAATATGTCACTGCGAGGCTCTGGATCGCAAGCGACACTTTTTATTTGGGAAAGCTAGGCTAGAACCGGAGGAACTATGCTCCCATCCTATCAAGGACCTGCATAAGTTAGTGCAGGGCACAGGGATAGGAGAATGGGTGCAGATATAGAAAGGGGATAAACACAATAGGCCTCACAGGTCGCAGTGTTTCCGGCAGGGGACGGCCCCTTATTGTGGAAAAAAAACTTCCTAATGTTATGGTACCTTATCAGGTATGGTTTTCGTCTAGATCTCTTGACTCCTCGTGGATACCATGCTGTAATTTTCCATCTGTTATCCGTCCTTTTTGCCAGATATCCTGCTCATTGCCACTTGAGGAATTTGATTCTGTGGATGGCATCTATTACCTGGCTCTTTTGTCGTATCCACTCTATTCTTTTACGGTCTCTCTTGGTTATTCCCAGCATATTTCGTTCCATTGGGCGTTGTGCGACCTGCAATTTCTTTATAATATCCGGTTCAAGTGTCCAGGTTTCGCATGCATGAATCATAACTGGTAGTACACATTGGTCGAATATTTTTTCTGACTTTTACTGTAACTTATACTTCAGAATTGTTTTGCTATCATTTTTGAAGTTGATATTACACCCACCCTTCTGTTTGCTTGCTCCGCCTACCGTAAAACTTTTTAAACGTCTTTTTTCTCGCACGTTTTACTGGGAGTTGCCGAAGTGCGCCGGCGAAAATTATATTTCCATTTGAAATTATTGTTTATTATTATCTTCCACTCGCGCCGAACAAACAAAAAACTTTCCATAATTTTCTCTGTCAACGTTGCCGTTCGTAGATGAGATTTTCGAACTTTTTCCTGTTTAGTTTAAAGACAATTTAAAGTTTTCGAAGAAGCAGTCGGCGACAACGCTCGACTCGACAACGTTCACGAGGAGCGTTCTATTATTTTTGACGCCTCGCGTCGTTATCCAAATTATCGTTTAACGGGATCGAGTGTTTTGAGGGAAAAATCGCTCAGAGCAAACCGAATTTCTAGTTTAGAGATTGCCGTTCAGTGTTTACCTGTTGAGGAATTTCAACATAAAAGTTTTGCCAATATTTCAAGCTCAAAACTAATGATGAGCGAGACTGGTCTTGGTCTTGCGGTCTTGATTTTGCACAAAAAGGAAAACTAAGTCGGCAAGACATGGGTTTTTTGTGGCCTCACGTTTTTTTACATTTTAATATTGAAAATTTTATATGTAAATTTATCGATCGTCATTTCCCAGCCAATTGGAATCCGTTTTTTTTCGATCATACGGTACTACTGGGATAATTTTATTAACATTAGCTGTCGCGATCTCGACATCGAACATCGACACCGAAATGCGATATTACTTGAAGCAACCTTATTAATACGTTATGATAAAGCGTATCTTAGTAATGAGTGGTTTGCATAATAAATAGGATGAATTTGTGCGTAATCTTTATGTTTAGCTAATGAAAAGTTTTGTTGGATGATTAATTTGTGTATATTCTAATTGTATGGCAACCCTTACTAATATTATAAACGCGAAAATTTGTTTGTATGGATGTATAGATGGATGTATAGATCTTTGTTACTCTTTCACGCATAGGGTTACCAAATGAAAATTTGTCCACCCCGAGCAAACCTTCTCAAAAATCCGGTAAAAATGATACTTTTTGTAGGGAGGTTGTGGAGTGGACGTTTGACATAGAGGCTAGACACAAAAAATAATTTTTACTCTGAATAGAACATTCTATTTTTTTTCAAACGCCAAAAATAATTTTAAACTTTCGAGGGTAGTAACTTCTTCGGGAACGGTTAGTTTTAAAAAACTCTTGAAGAAGGCCCAACATTCCCAACAAGCCGAAACATTATGTAGAGATACAGTTACTCTTACTAAATTTGATACATCTAAAAAAGTGTTGTATTAAAATACTAATATTTCAACGATTTTTCACAAGGTACTAATGACAGACTCAGTGCTATTTAATAAGCTCACAATAGAGACAATGGAAGTTCGAAATACTTCCGAATTGCCACATTCAAAGAAACCTTACACACATGGGCAAAATTATTGCCATATAACGATATTTTTATTTTATTTTGGACCTAATATGATTCTTTTTATATTTTTGGACATATTGGCTTACTACACGACTAACTAATTTAAAATTAAAAATCTAAGTGCAACTAGGCTGTTATTATAATTTTATTTCATAATGAGATGATGTTGAGGAATGGCTTCCCATGTTTCTCGCGCAGCAATTTGCAATTCATTTAAGATACGGGGGGGTCATTCCTTTTGGCAATATGCCATTTTAGCATGTCCCAAGCATGCTCCATCACATTCATATCTGGAGACATCGGTGGCCACCACAGCTTTCTTATACCCTCTTCCTCACAAAATTCGCCATCCGCTAAAGTACGATGGGGAGGAGCATTATCGTCCATCTAAACAAATTCATCCCCCACTGCCCCTCGAAATGGACGGCTCTAAAACGTTCTCTAAGATATGGGGCACGTCATTGTGCCATCAATAAAAACAAGAGGAGTTCGAGCTCCGTGCATTATACCTGCCCATACCATAATGCTTCCCCCTTGAAAGCGTGCTCGTCTTCCAGATGCTCTCCAGACCAAAGTTCGTCGCGAGTCTGACACTAGGTCTATTCTTGTTTCATTACTAAACATGACGAAATTTTAATTAGGTCCATTTGCTCTCATCTCCTCAGCCCATTGTAGTCGCGTAATTTTGTGCTATAAATTAAGCTTCGGAAAACGTAGAGGCCTCCTTAAATGTAATCCTCTGTCATGGAGTCTTCTTGCTATGGTCTTTCTTGAAACATTTACTCCTTCAAGACGAGCTAACGCATTTTTAATAGCTGTACTAGAAAGCAGGGGATTGCGTCGTGCAGTTAGGGATATTTGACGGTCTTGCACACCAGTAGTAACTCTCTTTCTACCTCGTCCAGGCCGGTCTGTAACCTCGTTTGTCTCCCTGAATTTTTTTAATATTCGTAAAATATCGCTTTGGTTAACTCTTATAATTTCAGCTATTGCAACTTGCCGGTAGCCCTGTTGAGACAGTTTTACTATTCTGACTCTATTAAACTGTGGAATAATGTTTCTAGGCATTTTAAGGCCAAAACAATGGTCAAATTTATTCTGAAACCCAAAAGACTACAAATCGAAATGTACAAGAATTTGTAATAATATTGGGTGTGAACGATTAACATTGTTTACTATATCCATTTTAACAATAAAATGTTTATTACAGTATGTATGTTACATAAAAAAGATTCTTTAAATTCCTTTCCGTATATTTTTAAACGATATATGCAATAATTTTGGCTATGCATGTATTTATGGATATTTTGATGTAAGTGAAGGATAATACATTTTTTAATCCAATGGAGTTACATATTATATATTTCTAAAAACAAAACTGTTTCATATAAGAGCGCTATTTCAAAGTTCATTAGAACTCCCATTTGGCTGTTTACGTTCTGCGCTTATCGTAAAACTTTTAAGAGTGTTTTTGACCCGATAGACGCGGTGCTGGCAAAGTGCGCCAGGGAAATTATGTTTCCATTCGGAGTTATTGTTGATTATATTACACTTGCGCTGGATAAATAGAAAAATTGTTGCCCTTAAATGAGATCGTCGAGGCCTGTTAACTTTTTTCCTATTTGGTTTAATGACAATTTAAAGTTTTTAGGATGAACGACGCGCTACGTTCTAGAATTTTATGGTGGGTGTAAATGAATAATTGCGAAAAAATTCTGGAAGTGATTGTTGTTTTTAAATGGGGTGTTTTTCGTATTAGTCCAAGACTTATTTTCACAAGTCTAACTTATTTTCACAAGGATGAAACCTTAGGCTCTCAGTAGTGCTGTCATGTGCTTTGAATACCGGCGAGTTTGTGGGGTTTGTCCTCTGACACCTTGGCAGATACCAGGTGAGAAAAGTAACTAAAAATAACAGCGTTCCGAATTGTATTCCGGAAACTTCGGCAGCATATTCTGCAGATAAAAATAACTCAAATAGTTTGTGTAAATATATGTCCTAAAATGCTTAGTTTCGGAGATACAGGGTGTAGAAGTTTCATTTTTATTTCGATTTTTTCCAAATAATTTCTGAAGTAACGTTAATATTTGGATGAAAATTGGTGTCTGGGAGTTTTTTGACATGAGAAATTTGATTTTGATGTCAATATGACTCCTATTTGTAGGGGGCGCCACCTACATGTGTTTTAACTGGTTTGAAGAGTTATAACTTTTCATCCGCACCTGTATAAAACTACTGACTGAAAAAATGTGCATTTCCGTGATTTTTTACGTAAAAAATATCTCTTGGTAAAAATCGCGACGAGCAACCGTTCTCAAGATATTTAGAACGGAAATAGTCAGTACATGCCATTATTGACAAAAAAATAAACACGTTGAGTAGATAGTTATTTGACTGAAATAATAAATTTGGTAAATTTTTATATTTTTAAATTAATTCTCTATTCTGTGAAAAAATGATGATAAAACAGTTTCTGTTGAACTTTTGACACAAAAACATTCCAAATTTATGATTTCAGTTTGATAACTATTTAGTCAATAACATGTTTAATTTATGTCAATGATGACAGGTATTGATAATTTTGATTCCAAATCTCTCGAGAACTGATACTCGTAGCGATTTTTACTAAGGTCTCTTTGGTAAAAATCGCTACGTAAAAAATGTCGCAAATGTATATTTTTTACTAAGTAATTAATAATAGACTAATTTACTAAGTAATTAATAATAGAAGACTAATAACTTTTCGTCCGTACCTGTATAATGCTAAGAAATATTATACAGGTACGGACGAAAAGTTATTAGTCTTCAAACTCTTCAAAAAAAATGTAGGTGGCGCCCTCAACAAGCAGTAGTCATATTGATATCAAAATCAAATTTATCATGTCAAAAAACTCCCAGACACCAATTTTCATTCAAATATTGACGTTACTTCAGAAATTATTTGGAAAAAATCGAAATGAAAATGAAACTTCTACACCCTGTATCTCCGAAACTAAGCATTTAAGGACATACATTTATACGAAGTTTTTTACTTATTTTTATCTGCAGAATATGCTGCCGAAGTTTCCGGAATACAGTTCGGACCACCCTGTATATAATATCATTTATAAATTTTTAAAAGTTTCTTTGCACGTCTGTGAATATCAGAATAAGTATATTAATTATACAATTATTTTACAATTATGAGCAATAATGAATCTTGCAATCAATATTTCTATCGTGTTATTTTAATTAAATTTTATATTTGAATAAATAACGATATTATTCGTTAACATGATATTACTATATCAAATTTTCGTAATTTTATTATTAACGTAATATCATGCTCATTAAATAATATTTTAATTATTGTAAAATGAAGAAAAACATTTTATTTTATTTGCGATTAAATTATAATATTCCGACGGATTCCGTGGGTCCTCTAATTCAAACACACACGATAAAACACTTAACGAAATTATTTTCCGATTATAAACACACTAACTATGCAATACAACAATTAACCAGCACTTTCGTCAATTTGTCACAATTGGGTATTACAGAACTCTATTCAAAAACGAAACTAAACTGCCGAGCGCGGGGAGCGCTTATAGAGGGTGTCCCAGAAATAAGTGCAAGTATTTTAACCGGTAGTATACTTCAACCCCAGAAACACACCTATGATTTTTTTTGCAAAAATTGAAAATTCAGGATCTTTGAAAAAGAGATGGCACATGTTTTTTGAAACACCCTGTATACATTTTTATAACGTCATGTATGGTATTATAACATCAAATATCACCACTACGTATCTTTTGAAGGTTTAATTTTTATGTTATTTCTATTTTTAGATAATTATTATCAGAACTACTGACATGTGATCGAAAACTGTTCGCTTCAATTAAATAATTGGCAGAATTTCAACGTGTAAATCATTTTGAAAAATGGTTATTTCCACTGTCTGGTTAACGTCAGTTTTTATTGCCGGAAACTCACTATAAACCTTTTTTGTTTTAGAATTATTTTGTGTGTTGAAAGAAAATAGGAACAGTTGAATAGGACCTAAATAAATTTTAAAATAAGTAGAATTAAAATTATAGCTAACAAACTGATAGGCTGGACTGCAATGTTCAAACGATTTCTAACATTTTTTTTTCTCTCATTCAGCTACTACTTGTTAGAAACTATTAATTGGACGTATGCTAACTTAATTCAGTTAGCATATTCATGGTGTCCCAATTTTCCGTGGACATAGAACTACTACGTATTTTTGGAATTAAAATAAGTTTATTGGATGCCATTTACCTCTATATACAAAAGTGCTTCGTTTGTTCGTTAGAGGGTGCTACCTTCCCGTTTGGGAGGTGGGTTCAAAATTGTACCTATATAAAACACCAAATTTTAGTTCAATATAATGACACAATAAAACACAGATTAACAAGACAGACGTTTATTCAGAGTAGGGTAGCTCATCATTTGAAACAATACAATTTAAAAATGGTTTAAATAATTATTACAATAATATAGGGAAATTAAAATGACTATATTATAAATTAAATATTTGCAACAATTGATAATACTGGTTACCCGTTAGATGACCAGTTAGTGTAACCTAGACTAAAAAATTACCTACTCTACTAAAATTTAATATAAATGAAAAACGGGGTACCCACGATATAAATGATACTTATAATTACTAAATAAATGGTCTTTAACTAAAACTAATCAGAAGCAACAAAAACATAGGTACAATATTTATTAAGTACGCAGGAACGAGAGGGGAGCTAATAAAGAGTTTGGTACTTAGCTTTTATTCGTAAGGGTCCCAAAAATCCCTACGCCAGGATCTGCCGCACAACCAGAAGGCCCAACCACGTGGCTTCCCCTTAGCTGATCAACTGGTTTGAACAGGAACCTCGCTAGCCAGTCGTGAAAACCGTCGTGGAATCAAGTTGGTGCGTAAAAAGAAAAACCAAACCAAGGTGCCTAATTTAAAATTAACCCAATAAAAATTTGTCCCACGTGATAATTAATAAACCAAAATTAACTTACCCAAACTGCGGGCGATTTCCTTGGAAATAATACAAAAAATGCAACGCTATTAGTTTCGTCTCAATCCAGCCGTAGCTGTATGATATAAATAATATCAACTAAACGTAGAGAATTATTAACCTTTCCCAAAATCAAATGAAAGGATTTTTCAACTCAAAACGTGACTTCACTGCCAGCGTGCCGAAAAAGAAAAAGAAAAGGAAATCACCAGACAGGTGGGCGCTTGGAATTTTAATATCGAAACCCCCTCCTGATATAAATTTAGCTATAAAATCCCTAGGTACATCCGCAACCAGTTAAATACCAATGTTGCCAGGAGTAATCCGATAATAAAAGAAAATTAATAATAAATCAAACAATAATAATAAGTTAAATGCAATTACAACTAGATACAATTGATAAGAGTTTAAGATCATTAATAAATAAAAGTATTAAAATAAGTTAAACACTAAAATTAATTATTTAGAGACTAAATATGAATGAGGTGAAATATGATTTAAGAAAACTTCAAGAAGCTGGCAACACCGTTAGACCCGTTGATGATTTGACGTTTCTGCCCTAACCACAAATTAATTAATCTAAACAAAAATCACAATCAGATTATTTAGTAATAATAATTATTGAAGGTATTATTGTTATTAAAAAAGGTATGTACATCGTTTCGTATAATATAATTAATATAATATGGTTTCCCTTTGTAGCAACCAAACAACTAACAACATGCAATGAATATTTCCACTTGAACAGAAGTAAACAAATACCAAAAAGTAAGTATATAAAGTGGTTATTATTAATATTACTTTAATTAACGTTATTTTAGATAAATAAGAAGTCTTTACACGATGCATTTACCCTTCCATAACCTGAAGAATAATACCTCAGGATCGAGTCAAAGATATTATTTACAAAATATTACATTTGGCTAAAAATACAACAATATGAAGTTAAATTGTGATTTAAAGTTACGCACATTTACTTTACTTGTAAATAGAAAATAAATAAATAATTAATATGTATTAAGAAATGTATTGTTATATTTTATTAACGTGCCATCTTCAAGGTTATAAACAAAATAATAAATCACCACATTCACCATTTTGTCAAGATATATCAATTAAAATAAATATAAGAAAATTAACTCCCCTTTAAAATATATAACCGTAACAAGGGCATCAAACTTAATCATAAACACATTTTTAAAGATATTTTAAGAACCGTTATTCCGATTTGAATGATATTTATGTTTTGCTAAGTCCTTTAAAATTTGACGTTCAAAGTAAACGAAAAAGTATGGGAAGAGTGAAAACAACCCCCACTCTGCATACATTTTGATATAAATATTTTCCGACTCTATCGAGTGAGAAAAATGTGGTCGAAATTGAAAGATTGTGAGAAATCAAAATTTACAAGACAAGGATATTTAAAAAACTAAAGAAAACAAAAATGTCTTGGAAAATACGATAAGTATCCTTAACGCAATATTTTTGTTTATTTTTAGACTTAGAAAGTTGCTACCTGTATATGGTTATCAATAATAGTGAGACAAATATTATGATTTTGTCTAACATTTACTAGCTTGGGTTAATCCACGCTGTGGATATAGTTATATACACGTATAGATATCAGTAGGTAAAGAAAAAATGATTTGTAACCCAGCATAGTCCTTGACTTATGCACGCTAGTATGTCTCCGAAAACTATTAACATGATCTGTATTTTCTGGCTGATTTTGGGAAATGGTGAGACAAATATTATGATTTTGTCTAATATTTACTAGCTTGGGTTAATCCACCTTGTGGATATAAGCATATGCTCATATAAACATTGTAACCCAGCATAGTCCTTGACTTGGCACGCTAGTATGTCTCAGAGAGCTATTAAAATGATCTGGATATTGAACCCTTTATTTTATTGCTGTATTTGTAAAATCTGTTTCGCAGTTTTGATTAAATAAAAAAGTTTGTGACAAAAACATCTCAGTCATGACTTATCCACGAGGACTCTGTAGGGAAGATAACGAAACCTCGAAGCACGGTAAGTGAACCTGTCCCTCTGGGAGCAGCATTAGGTTTGAGGTGGCAAAACCATGGTAGACCTATCAGACCTAGGAGACATGTCATCATCGAACATAGCAGCTTATGTTACAAGGTTGGGTCTCTAATACTGTTTTTATTTAAAAGAATTTTTAGAACTGAGCAACAATAGGCCCTCGCGGCCTCAGTGGACTCTTAGTAAATACAATGATATTAGAAAATTAGTAGGGATAACTTGGACCCGCATAGCCAAAAATAGACATGCGCTTTAAACGTTACGAAAATATGTTAGAAAGGTTAAACAGGAAGTTAGCACTCCGGGTTGCTTTAGCATACTGCACATGTCCAACCATAGCGGTACACTGTCTTGCTAGATATTCCCGATCAGTCTACTGATCGATGCGATGGTATTGCGAGGCGTCAGACTCGGCCAACCATACACTATTTGAGTGTCATGTGCACGACGACATACGGAAAAACGCAGAAATAGTATGTGGTACGAAGATCACGACTGTAAACGTCGGAATTCTAACATTATCGAAATATTGCGACTTGCAGGATGTTAAGGAACGTTATGAAGAAGTAGAAGGACGAAGAAGACAAGTTTTGGGTATAGACAAGACCGTAAACCATAGAAGAGTAGATAAGTCCGTATAATCTCGATGAAATGCCTTCGGCCGGGATTGGCGAGCTTAGAGCACAGATGGTTTTTTAGTAGGTAGGTCCTCTCGCATGAGGGAGATTCCTACATTCCGGCCTTAGAGGCGTTTCCCATCTATAAAATAAACTAAGACGACAACCATTCATGCCATAAACTTTGGTACGACTGATATCGTAGATGGAGAAGATGCTTTTTGTCAAAGCCTTGAGGGCTGTATGATGAGATATAAATCAACATTCTTCTTCTTAAGGTGCCGTGCAGATTCCTGCGTAGGTGTTCATCTTTTTCTTCCTCATCAGATGGTTCTGTTAACTGCCGCGACTTGGAGTGCTTCGAAGTCCTGTATGCCTGTCCAATGACGATATTTCTCAGCTAGGATAGCTTCCTTCGTCCTATCCCCCTTTTGCCCCCCTCTATTTTACCCTGGAGAATCAGACGCTGAAAGTGATAGCGTTCTCCACGTAGTATGTGTCCCAATTATTTTCCTCTTCTTGATGATTTCGAAGAGTTCACGTTGTTCCAGACCAGCTCTTCTGAGAATGTCTTCATTCCTAACACGGTCGACCCAGGGCACTCTTAGCATTCGTTGTAGGGTCCACATTTCGAAGGCTTCAATTCGGTTTATTGTTGCTACCTTCAGTGTCCATGCTTCCACACCATATAACAAAACGCACCAGACATAGCACTTCACCATTCTGTATCTAAGGCCGAAGTTCAAATTCCTATCTGTGAGAAATCTTCACAGTCTCAGAAAAGTAGATCTTGCTTGTTCGATCCTGCATTTGATCTCCTGATCCGGATCCCACGTTTCGTTAACCATGCATCCCAAATATTTAAATTGTGTGACCTGCTTGATGACCTCTCCATTTAAGTAAATTCTGGTGTTCGGAATATTGTTTCTGCTAACAGCCATAAATTTAGTTTTTGTAGTATTTATGTTTAAACCCAGTCTTTGACTTTCACTGTTAACCTTATTTAGAAGGATTTGGAGATAATTTGCATTGTCCAAAAATCAACATAGGGGGATACAATAGATCTATAATATAATGTCTCGGTGATTAACTTCCTTCCTCCCATACAATCTACAATGCTGTTATGATTAAAGTTATCATTATTTTTTATTATTTGTTGCATTAACTGTAATTTTCCTTCAAACGAAACTACACTGTAACGTTAAAATTATCAATTTTCTGTTACTGTGTTCTTGTGTAAACGTTTATGTAAAATTAGACTGAAATTTTCCAACGTGCTACAATAGAGTTGTTCTAATCTTATAGAGAAAATGCACGCTAAAAAGCATTTTACATTGCCGCAGCGCCCTTTGATGAGCGTAATCTCGTTTGGAAATCTAACACATGGTGGCTGGCAAAATTATAAAGCCGCCTTAATAGTGTTGACCATTTCGTTGTTAACACAAATTACTTTAAGTTAAATTGGGTAAAGTAGATCTAATCGCGCTTCAAACATGGCAGTATTAGAGCATTAGTTTAGTGGGTAATGAAATTAGTAGTTAAAGGTGAAACTGAATTATTATAGTTTATGTATTGTTACGGTTTAAAATTTCACCGTAACTTATTTTACTTATTTTGCTTATTTTTAGGAATAAAACTAAACTTACTTGAATAACTTGAATAATAACGTTTAATTAGCTTACTTCTTAACTGTACATATAACTTCTAATAATATCTTATCTATTAAATCTCTTCACCACAACAATTTCTTGGGATGGAGTTGTCTCCGATAACTGTAATATAAAACCTCATTAATAAAATATCAATTTATCTGTTTAAAACCTACCTTTCTTTCTACAGTGGTTACTAATTCTTTATTTAGACTTATGCTTGTGTTAGGATAATTTTCTTGGCATATTTCTTCGGAGGATTCTTGAACATAGACTTGATGTGATTATCTTTTGTCTGTTTCAACGCAACAAGTGGGAATGTTGGGTCTACAATATACATATGGGTTAAGGATTTTATTATGTATTTTTCCTGTGTGTAATCAATTGATTTTACCTGATTATAGTTGATTTTTCCCTAAATTTCATCTTGTTTATATTACGATTTACAGACTGATGTTTCAATTGTTGTCAGCTGATCGTCCAGCGTTGAAGTTTGACAGATGGATCTTTGGAAATTAGGTTTTCGATTTTTTTTAAACGGTTTTATATATGATCGGAAAATGTATTAATAATTTTCCGAAGATATTATGTTCATATAGGGATTATTATAATTTTATTATGATGTAATAAAATGTTTCACTCAATCCGTATGCATTAAATAAAATTTTACATCGAATTTTATTTTGGGTCTTTTGTTTTACTGGTTGCCAGTGTTGGATTTTGGGTTGGTATCTTGGAGTCCAGCGTCTTTTGCGGATTTTGCAAAAACGCGTCCTTTTTCGACTTTGAACCATCTTGGTGAAAGCAAGGGAAGCCTTCTCTGCCGAAAATAAAAGAAAGAAATTCTAGTGAAATTTTGGCTGGTCGCCGTTCCATATTGGGATTGTTCAGTAGAATTACTGTCTTGGAATTCATTGAGGGTCGAGAAGACCGATTGGCAAGAAATTGAGCTTGGCCTGTGTAGTTGGAATTCCGGGGAAACCTTGAAAAGGGATATCTTTGTTGGTTGGAGGACAGGAGTTGTAGATAGGTGCGTGGACGTACTGGGATGAGTACGAGGACAGTTAAGGAACCCTTTTCCATGGAGTAACATGCGTTGAGACGCCATCTTGTCTTGGAAGGTCCGCATGGTGGAAAGGGTTCTTGTTCCTTGGCCCTTAGTGATCACTAAGAAGTGATGATTACGGTTTAGTTTAAGATTTTTATCAATTTTTTTTGTACTGGATTTGGTACTGCAACTAATGCCATTGTGACGTGAATGCCACTGTGACGAGGAATGCCACTGTGACACTGAAGACCGGCAATCTGGATTTTCTCATGGACTGACTGGAACGACCACTGGAGGACAGATAAGACTTTAATCATCTCTTATTTTATTGCGTTTATGATTGATTAAAATTTATTACATTAAATATACGATCGTATGTGAACTTGGTATACCAGGGGATTTTTTTTCATTTAAATTTCATTTTATTCTTTATAGACTTGATCATAATCACAAATACGCATCAGGGTTGTTCACAGTTTAGTCACAACAATATTTTGTGATACTATTCATGGTTTGGTTTGTTTTACGGATAGTTAATTTTTACTAGTATATATATATATATATATATATTTCATTATTTCGTATTTGAATATTTGCTACATTTTATGATAGATCTTGGCAATTTGTTTTAACTTTAAATTTGATATTTATTAAACGAATCCAGTACATTTTGGACTTTTCAATCAGTACATTTTTCCATACACCTCCCTTTTGATATCTCTTGTTCTGTGCATATATTTTACTTAATTATTTACTGAGCTAGCTGGAACCTATTTGTAACGGAACCTGGTGTGGCGTTATAGTATGTTCATTTAAATACGAGTGCAGTTATAGCTGTATTAATCAATACATACAATAAAAGAATGTTTGTACGGGGAAAAGCATATTTTGTTCCATTGGGCGTTATGCAACCTGCAGTTTCCTTATGATTTGATTGTCAGTTTTAAGTGTCCAGGTTTCGCATGCATAGGTCATAACTGGTAGCACACACTGATCGAATGCTTTCTTCTTTAGATAAAGTGGCATTCTGGATTTGAATATGATTGAGTTTCTTCCATAAGTACTCCATGCTAACTTAATTCTTCTGTTGATTTCTGGTAGTAGAGATCCCGTGCTGTGTATTAGTTTTCCAAATATACAGGATGGCGCACCTCATTCGCCTCAGTTGATTATACGAAAACAGAAAGATGTAGAAACAAAATATTTTATGGTTATATGTGGGAAGGCAATGCATTTTTTTTTATGGAACACTTTTTTTTTCTTATGGAACACCCGGTATTTTATTTTATTTTTGAATTCTTTGACATAAAATAAGGCATTTATTATACGGGTTTAATATTTTTAAAAGCTTTAGTTTTTGAGATATTTAAAGATATTTAAATATGCATGCTACAAAAAAAATTGTCAACACCTTGTACAGGGTGGTAATTCGACGCTTTTAAAGGGCAACACCTTTCTATAGGAGAAGACGAAAACTATATCGGTGGTCTCAGGAGCTCAATTTTCATTAAAAACATGAATGGTGAAAACCGCAACGTCAATATCATGTTTTACCCGGTTCGGGAGTTACGGGGGATTTTCAAAAATGTGCATATTTTACAAATCGCTGTCTTTTTTAAATATGACTATGGAAGCACCTTTACGTAAATTAAAGGTTAAGGTAATAATTTTTTTAAAATTAAATTATTTAAGAGTTTCAAAGAAAATTGATTTTTTATTGGGAACCCTCTATACTTCTTTAATTAACTGAAAAGAATTTAAAATTACATTTCCAAAAATCATAGCACAAGTTTGACTATATTTTGTTATAAATCCCTTCGAAATAACAGAGTTTATTAAAGTTGCCACTTTTAACTAGTAGGCTTTGGACCCTCATTGATGATATGCCTTAAATGGACTGGAAAACATATTTTTCAGCAAAACGAGGCACCGCCTCTGATTGCTGAAGTTATCAGCAAAATTTTTGCAGCAAGTTTCAAAAAATAATTGAATAGATAACAAAGATCCCAGCCGCTGGCCATCGAGGCCGCCTAACTTAGTGACCATGGACATAATCCTATGGATATATTTGGGAGATAAGGTTCTTTTCTGGCGTAATTAATCTAGACAAAAATTAGAAATAACTTAGCATCGTTATGGAGAGGGGTATTTTCACCCCACTGAGTTTATGATTCGCGAGAATGTTCAAAAAGCCTACGCGTCTGTCCATAACCGGAAGACGGTCGATATGCGAACACGCGCATCGGCATGTCTTGGTTTAGCTATTTAATTTTTATTGTTATTAGATATATATTCTGTGATGTTGGTTAAATATTTTTAAATTGTTTAGAAAGTTCTGACACTCTATAGGAAAATATTATTAATTTGTTTTAATTGATTCTACAGCTAATTATTTTGCATTACAACAAGCGGTGCGTTCAAAAGCCTCTATTTAAAGCGGGCGAATTTTTATATATTTTTTTTTTTCAGTGTAGTGATGTGTCTGTATTTTAGTAACGCGATTTTGGAAAGGTATTTTTAAATTCTTTTTAAATAATTAAAAATATAATAGGGTGTCCATATATAAAAATCAATTTTTCTGGTTGATAATTCTTGTGCTGAATTTCAAAGACAGAGAATAAACTTTACTAAAAAAATTGAAATGCTTCAAAATTATCAGTTACAGGGGTATCAAAAATGCTGGTTATTTTAAATATTATTTGGTAAAAACTTTTTATTTTAAACGCAACACTATGTATTTTTTTAAATAAGTCGAAGCATATTTAAATGCTTTTTTTTTTTTTTTTTTTTTTTTTTTTTTTTTTTTTTTTTTTTTTTGTTTTGTTTATTTAAATTGTAATCAAGATGGATGATATCGCCATGGCAATTTTATAATGACAGTTAGTAATTATTCTCAAAATCGACATTAGTTTAATGGACTTTATCAAAATTTATAGATATTTTTATTTATTTACTTCAACAAGGATTAAATAGGTTATGTATACTTCTGTTTTTTTTCTAAGGTAAGATTCGAAAGACGATGACAGAGAAAAGCAGATGACGTCCATACAATCTATTATTTTTACTAAAAAGTTTCTAATAATTTTAAGTTATCTGATGGATGGTTTAAATATAAATCGTCATGCGTCGTGGCTTGTTGTTTTTAACCAGTTTTATTGGTTTATTAAAAAATGTTTTTTTTTTTTATTCAATTTTATTGGTTTGACGGAACGATGAACGACAAAAGGACGCCGATGCTATGAACTCGCTTTAGATTTTTGTCATTTTGACGGATTTGTCAAGTATGCCAAATTATAGGTTAATTTTGTGTCAACTTTTAGTTAAATACTGCGTTTTGGAAGATGACCTGAAGATGATGCATTTTCGTATTATTACGTGTGGTTTTGTGTCTTTTTGAAGTCAAGTGGAGGAATCGAGTGAAAATTAACTGTAGAACCCAGAGCACAGAGCAGTTTATGGTTAATACTCGTGCAGGCAGAAAGGCTTATACACCAATGAAGTTGCCATCGATAAAGTTTGTATAACAGTTTCGTCGTAGATAATGCATCTCGTATATGGTAAAAGTATCCTACTAAACATATACTAAAAAATGGAGTAGCTGTAAAATAATGACATCACACGATAGGTAATATGGATTTTATTACTGCAAGAAAAATAATGTCAAAGGTACTGGTTTAAAAAATTAAGGATTAAGTTAATTAATCAACCCAAATCAACCTTTAAGGTATAATTTGGTAGGTGTTATTATTAATAATAAGTTTGTTTTATTTAACTATGTTGTTTTTTTTACCTGTGGATTTACAATTTGTATTTGTACAATAAGTTATATTGAAAATATAATCATAAATGCGGGTAGTTTTCATAAAGCTTGAAAGCATATAGTTTCCTTTTTTATATTTTTTGGTAGTAGTGTCTTGTTCTTGTTTTGTATTAACACATACGTTTTTAATTAATAAATAAACTTTTTTTTTTTTTTTTTTTTCAAATGTTTTAATATTTTTTTTTTTTTTTTTTTTTTTTTTTTTTTTTTTTTTTTTTTTTTTTTAAATTTATTATCAATATTTAAAATATAAATCGTATGCGTTCCAGTTGTACGAACTTATTCTTCTTGTAAAATAAAATAAACTACTTTGATAATTATAAATGAAGATACATCTATCTATGTAAGGACTTCTCGTGTGGACAGAACTATTTTATTATTTTAACCAAGAAAAATGAAACGTACTGCTGGAACGAATGGATTGTTACTATTGATTTTATTTTTTTTTTTTTTTTTTTTTTTTTTTTTTTTTTTTTTTTTTTTAAATGTATCTAAATAGGAACTTTCTTGATAAGCGTTACTTCGAAAAACTTCCTATTTGCAGAGCTATAGTGTGGTATTGAAACTATTTAGGACACGAGCCTGTTTGGAAAGTAGAAATGAAGTTGCCGATTAATTGGTTTTGTATAGAAATCAATAATGTCTACGTAATATAAATCAAAGAAGTACTTTTTATTTTTTCTTGATAAAAGAATAAATACTTAATTATTAAACTATTTTTTTTTTTTTAGAGAAAAAAAAAGTAAACTGTTTAGGTAGGTTATGGAAGTTTCAAGTTTGACAATAAGGGTTAGAAATAAAATAATAAGTAGTAAATAGAGAGACAGAATAATAAAAGCGAAATACAGAAACAATCTCTTGAATGTAGCGCACGGAGCCTGAACTAGCAACAAGCTGATGGATAGCGAAGACGGAAATATCCCGGTGCGGTTTCGCCTGTGCGAATGTCCGCATTTTTATCACTCGAAAAATGACGTAGAACAGATTCGGAAGTTGTTCGGTCCCGAGTGCCAAGCACGCGTTTCCGCAAATTGACGATAGAAGCCATTTAAACGGAAAATGGACGAAATTTGTTTTAGTGAATTCTTGAACTAGGGCACGTGAATTGTTGGTTATCGTACAGGAATTTGTCTGTTTTGACAGAGGCGAAAGCTTTTCCTGGATAAGATTGGCAAAAATTGAATAGATGTAATGAGCTTCGATTCTGAGACATGTTTATGGCGTAAACGTCTGATGATATTTTCACTGCCAACTGAAATACGGGGTCTTTTTGAATTTTTTACCATTTTTTTTTTTTTTTTTAAGTTTTTTTTTAATTCGTGGAATAATAAAGTTCTGTGAAAACGTTCTAAGAGACTTTTTTTAAGCATTCCAAGTGGCGTAGTCAGTTTTTTTCTCTAACATGTTTTTTTGTCGAAATAATAAAAAATTTAATTTTTTAAATGGAAATCATAGTTGGTAATGAACTTAAAAAAATGCATTGGTTTAATCCTTTCCAACGTTATAAAGTTATGTGTATTTATTTTCTAAGAATGAGAAATAGTATTTTTTATTTTTTTTTTTTTTTTTTTTTTTTTTTTTTTTTTTTTTTTTAATTATTTTTTTTGTCATACGCTCCAAAAAACAGCTATTTTAACGACTCATTTCGTCGTAAAATGTTTCTTTTTCGGTCTAGGCCGTAAAGGTCGTTATGGCAACCTTTATGGACTAAAATGTCTAAATTCTTTATTTGGTTGTTTTATTTTGTCAATTTTTTTTTTTATTAAAAACAATTACGGTATTGTTAATACATATAGTTATATTAAATTTTAAATCTAACAATATCAAAAGCTAAGTTATTTGTTTAAAGTAAGTACTTAGGTAACTATTTAAAAGAGGCTTTTATAATTAAAACATATTCTTAATTACAGTCACAAACATTCAATCCATCGTCAATTTGGTCGGAATATTCCATGCTGAGAGCAGTGTTAAGTGTTTAAGAAGATATTTATATTGAACAAATTTCAAAACTTATTGCTTTTTGAAGAGGAACTCGGTTGGTTACGAGCCTAAAAAGTCTAAGGTTTTGTCCATAAAAGAGATCGGTGATTTTTTGGCCACGGTTAGTGATGAAACTTATTTACTTATTAAGGTAAGTTTGCGATAATGATTTTTAAAATATATAGATGTTTCTTATTATTGTATTGATTTTTTTAAATTATTAAATCTAACAAATATAAGCTAAGTTATTTGGAAATAAAAATAGAAATGACCAATTTTGTTGACACTTTTTGAAAACTTGCATCTGAAATCGAAACGACTCCTCCATTGGCAGGTAAATTTATTTTCTGATGAGGTGGAGTAAATGCAAACGATGATGTACTTGGTAATACATACGTGGAAGTGGTCGCGATTTTCTCTTTCCCCCATTAGCCGTCCTTGCAAACTTTTTCTTCTTTCTTCTCAATAGTTCTTCTCCTATGTACCTTCGGCCATGTGGACCGACCTAACCATAATCTATTGTATGTTTAAAATGATGGTAAAATATTTCAAAATTTTTACCTCCACGCTCCTAGGCGTTTCAGCGGATGTAAATCCAATCTGCAATCTGCACGGCAAGAGTAGCGAACTAAAAAGAAATGGGAAACAATGAC